>NW_006790311.1:3962733-3964558 GCF_000442215.2 Lipotes vexillifer | reverse complement strand
CCTGCTGCCTGGTCTTAAGTCGGCCTGATCCCGGGATGGGAGGACTTGTAACTAGCCCGTCCTCGCTAGGCTTGGAGGGAAAGCCGGTGAGGTTGCCAAGATTTCCTTCGGAAGAGGCTTCCCAAGGGAAAGCTGCAGAGCCCCAGGCACAGCGAGGCCCCCAGGGCGTCCTTCCTGGCTCTGGTTTCCTCCTGGGTCGCAAAGCCGTCCTAGCTCTACGGCGGCTGGCCAGCGGCCTGCTGCTGATGCCGCGTTGGCCTTAATGGTAGCTCTTGCATTGATCTTGCATTGAGGAGAGGAAAGCACTGCCAAAGAGAGACAGAGATGTTCTGAAATAGACACCACTGTCTTAAAATTCTACCTGAGCACACCTAGCGTCCGTCCCGCCAGCAAACGGACCATCAGCTCAATAGCAGGCCCCAGAAAGGTCTTCTCCAGCGAAATGAGGGCCTCCCGGGTTGGGGGAGGGTCTGTGGCTGAGCAGGAGGGCAGTGCCAGGTCTGTACCCGCCTCCATAGCTGGGGAGTTCTTTCTGGATCCCCTCTTGCCTCTGTCAGGACAGCACCCTGCCCTCCTGGGATCTGACCTGGACAGGAGAGGTTTACTGCATCTCCTGTGTCCTTAGGTTATTCCCTTGCCTCTCATCTTCTGCCCCCAGCCGTTCTATCTGTCGTCCAGAATCCCTCTGAGTTAGGCGGTTCCTGCTTCCTATGTCCCATACCGTTTTCAGGCCCCAGCCTTCCACCCTTGGCTTTGGATAACTCCCTCTGGCTGCCAGGGGCGGCCTCCTCAAAGCCTCTTCCAGATGTTGGTTATGGCCGTAGGCTCCGGTCTCCCCGCATGGACTAAGCAGCGGCCCCGCTTTCCTCCATAGCTCCCCTCACCCCCCCACGACACCGCTGGCCCTGGGAAGACGGTGGGCTTTGCGATCTGTGGACGCACGTGAAGACTCCTCAGAGGCTGGTGGAGGGAGTGGGAACGCGCAGGAGCGCCCCTGAGGGGATGTCAGTGCTGACCCCGGGCGGAGGCCGCCGGCGTTTGCGCGTACAATGGGCGAGAGGGGACACGCGAAGGGTCAGACGAGGTTTCAGCTTCCTCCTGATTTGTGCCCCCCCCCCCCAAGGTCTCCCCTCGAATCAACATCATCTTTCTAAGAAAGCCACTTTATCACTGCCAGGTCACATGAGGCTGGACCGGGGAGGGCCTCACGGTGGAGCCGGATCCCTGCTGCCCCGCCGGGCAGGGGCGCAGCCTGGCACCCACGCGGCCCCCGGCGCCTCCCGGAGCGGCTCCAGCTGTCTGCCCGCCCGCGCTCCAAGGCAGCGGGGTGGATGGCCAGCATCCAGCCCCGGCCGGCAACTTGAAAATACAAATAAAACAGAGGGAAAAGAAAGAAAGAATAAGGAGCGCACCGGCAAGCCAAAGAAAATATAATTCCCAGGCCCGGGCAGGCTTGGGGCCTGCAGCCGGGCCGGGCCGCGAGCCTTTGGCAGGGGAACCGGCGGCCCTTTGTGCTGCCCTCGGCCGCCCCCCGCGCGGCCCCGTCCTAATTGGAGAAACACAATCCGGGTTTGCACCCGACGCGCCCGCGGCCGTGGAGGCCGGAGAGGCCGGCAGCGCCCTGCCCTCAACAGGGCCCGGCTTGTTCTTTGTGCGGCAAATATTTATTTTGGTTCAAGTGGACCCCTTTCCACAAAGACCACCTGGTTGTGATCAATAACACCTATTTTCAGATAATCTGCCGCTCTCTAGGCAGAGCCTAAGGAACTCACCCAAACAGAGACCTTTTCAAAGGGAATTGTAAATGGGCTGGATTCACGGCGGG
>NW_006790311.1:3947509-3962679 GCF_000442215.2 Lipotes vexillifer | reverse complement strand
GGGGGGGGGAGCCCGCGGGCCTGGGTGGTCAGGCCAGAGCTGGGCGAGGCTGCCAGGTGGCCGGCTCCGCTCAGACCTGGCTCTCTACCCTGGCTGGGGGTGGGGCTGCCCGAGGGAGGGGGGGGCGCGGGGAGGGCCTCCAGGGACCTTTCTCAAAACAAATTCCAAATCTTTCTTCGGTAGCCAAGTCTTGCTGCGGAGGTAGACTTCTAGAAACTCCGAGAGCAGCTTCCTCTAAAGAGCATCTAACTTGTCAAATGAGGATTCGGGGATGCCGCAGTGTGAGGCTTCCTGTGCTTTACTTGCAAAGTGAGCATCCGACCCCGGATCTCTCTTGGGGCAGCTCTTGCTGCAGGGGTGCACGCTGAGCACCCAGGGGTTCCCAGCGCTGGGATGCAACAGGAGACAGAACACAGGGACCCTGCCCTCAGGGAGCTGACATTCCGGCACGGAGAGCCAGACAAATCAACAGGTAAAACACTTAGTGATGTACAGGCAAAAGGAAGCATGTGAATGGGTATTTTGAAAGCTGTAAAGTGCTTTGTGTGTCAGCTCTGAGATGGAAGCAGCTCTCCCGCTGGGCCAGTTTGTCCCCTCCACGGCAGGTGTCAGGAGATGAGTTCACGCACGTGGAAAACCCCAAGGAGACTCAGGAGGTGCTGTGAGCTCCAGACATCTTAGGGGTGGACCCAGCAGGCCAGAGTCCAAGTCCACCTACTAATGAATTTCAGAGCCTCGGAATCCTTGAGAAGGAACTGGGCTGGATAACGTCCGTCTCTTGGGTTGTCATGAGGGTTAAATAAAAACTGAGACCACACATCCATCAGTATTAGTTCCTCCCTGCCCCAAATGCCACGGAACCATGGCATGTAACCATGTAACCAGACTTAACAGTCTGGGCCCAGTGGAGGTGCAGTATCTTTTTGTAATATGACAGTTTTAGTGTTTCCATAACATAATTTAAGATTTGGGGGCACAGCCTGGAGACCAAATAAGTTCTGGAAGCTGGGGCTTGGGATTCCTTCCACAGGAGATGCTACTTGGGGTGGTCCTGCACTCGGGGTCATCCTCACTCTGTCGGTAGGGATGGCCTAGGCTGGCCAGTCTGGGTGCCTGCCGTGCCCTCAGCCCCACTGGGGAGAAGCTGGGCTGATCTGGAATAGGTGACACCCCCCTCTCCCGGCTGCCGCCCCTGGGCCCTGAGCCCTGAGTTGAGGACAGCCAGTCCACAGACTTCAACTGGATGGACCTCGAGGGGTCAGAGTTAGGTGACAGTAATTCACTTGGCAAACCTTCTCTCTCAAACGTTTTAACTGGGTTAAATGTAGGGTTTGAGGCCCGTGGTGGTGGGAGGACGGGTGGGAAGATGTGGGGAGTGTGTCTTAGTCGTAGGAACATAGGTGCGCTCCCCCTCACACCCCTGGGTCCCCAGTAGCTTTCTTGTTCCGGCTCCAGGAGGTAGTCTGTCCATTTTTAAGAGGTCTCCATCTCCCCCATCGCCCATGGGTGTTTTATAGTCAGTTCCCAGTTCTCCAGGAAGCCTGAGTGGCTGCCTGCCTCTTAACAACTCACAGAGCCCACCTTCCCTGCAAGCTGTCTAAACACTGCAGGGAGGCTCTTCAGCCATATGTGGCCAGGCTGGGGAGAGGGGAAGGGCAGACCAAGGGTAGGATGAGTGTGCACGATGGTGTTAAAACCTCAGCAGGTAAAACTGTTTCAAGAGTTTTTCCTCTTTGTCAGTTAGTAAAGGCCTCCATGCTGTCAGAGGACCTGCTGTAAAATCTTGAAAAATAGTTTCTCGTATCCTGATGCTGCTTTCTCCGCACTCGGATGTGGCTGGAAAGAGGGCATAGACTGATTTACTTTATCTTTGCACTGGTTGGGCCAGGCTGGGGCTGCATTTATGTCACTACTCGTCATCAAGAATGTGGCCTTCTCTCTCTGATGAGATGTCCTCAGTGTTGATTCCTAGCTCCGAGTTTGCTGAGATTAAACCTGGATTCAGACAAGCTGGTGGGGGTTGATGGCCCAGGAAAGATTATGATAAGAAAGGGGCGAGGGACAGGAAGGAGGCTGGTGTGTCGGAATTTGGGATAATTGAATTTGCGGTGCAGCCAGCAGTTATGACCTGGGTCATCCGCTGAATCTTTGGTTGTAAATCCGCTAAGACCAGGAAATTCCATGATTAGGCCAATCTTTCCATTTTTTCTCAAGAGACCAAGATGGCTGAAGATTTAGCTAGGGACGGTTTTCACCTTCTAAAGATACTGACTCTGAGTAAACTAGTATTTTTGCATTAAGATTGCTTAACTTATGTCCTGGAAACCAAGCATCGGTCCCTCTGTCTTTTTGTCACAGTTTCTCCCAGGAAATCCAGCAAGCCCTCATACTTAAAGGACATCTATCCATCTGCCCTGATTACCCAAAACGCTGGGTAACGCTGGAAAGCGTTTCCTCCAGGGACCTACTGCATGTGAGTTTTGAGGCCATGGTTTTGACTCCAGTTTTCCCTCCATTGCCTTTTGGGCATTTGCTAATGCAAAGCTGTGGGGCCATTTGTAATGAACTCTCAACAGACTGAAAAACTGATGTCCTCCTGAAAACGAGTATTTCTTGCCAAGTAAGATATAACCTAAGTGCACACTGAATGCAAATGTGATGTTTATGGAACCTTGAGAGTTTTCTGGAAGCTCTACAAATACTCAGGATCTCCCTCTTGGACTTAGGCAAATCCCCTCGAGGTGAGGGGCTTGCTTCTTTAGGGACACAGTCACCTGACCATGCAGAGCAGCTTAGGGGATGACTGTGTCTTTGGCCACGAGGCTTATTGTGGGGATGGAAACTCCTGCTCTGCTCCACTGCTCCGTCTTCACTCCCCTTTGCCCCAGACCTTCCAGGGTTGGCTTTGAGCCCAAGTGGCAGCCCTCTACTTGAAAAATTGGATCCATCGGAGTTTTGTGCCTTGGATTCTGATCAGGTAATCAGTGAAGTTTGTAAAGATTCAGTGTGAAGGTAAAAGACTGCAGATCATCAGAAATACTCTTTTAAAAGCAGGTTTAAGCTACAATTTGAATAGCTTTGCTTTTCAGAAATGAGTGGCAAGTTCATATTTCTTCCTCACACACTAAGTATCTGTGGATAGAAAATTCATATTCTCCACTTTTTAAAGTTCTCAGACAGAGGTCTGGTGCAAACTGGTTTCTTAGTGGTCATATGTTCTATTATTATTTTTTTAAGACAAAACTTTGAGTTACTCAGAAAAATGCTAGATAAGTAGAAGGTCCTAAAAAGACAGAGAAAGAGCAAAAGAAGGGAAGTTTTCAGGAAGAGCTGGGATGTCTGGAAAGTATTCCTAGAATATATGTGATGCGTGACTAGACGTTTCTGAAAACCAGTGCCTCCGGGCACTGCAATAATCAATGGGGAAAGAAATACTGCATCTTCTGGGGAAACCAATTGGCACCAAACACTGACTTGGTAGAAATTGCCAGCAAATTATAACAGTGCTCTGGTCTTATACTTTAACTGTGTCTTCCATGTTTTTTTATTTTCTCCATGTATCTCTGGGGTTAACTGTAACAAAGCAGAGCAGAAGCTCCCACCCCGCCTCTCAGAATTGCTGGGCAAGTTGGCCTGGACAATTTCTGTCCAGCAGGTGCAGTTTGACAAACAACAGACATGTATCGGATCCTTCTATAAAGCCAGGCACTTGCTAGGTGCTAGGAATAAAAAGAAATAATTAGACACAGTTCCTGCCCTTCATGTCTTTATAGTCTAATGAAGGACATAGATCTTCAAACACAAATAGATTCTGGGGTCTCAAATTGCTGTGTCTTAGCACTGCCCCAAAACCAAAATTAATAAAAAGTCATGCCATTTTTGCCTCCGTTTCTCTCAGAAAACATTAAAGGCATATCCCAGAGCATTGCTTTTCCACACTCACCAGCCATATCCTGTCCCTCCTCCTGCTTCCAATTGTTCCCCTGGATACCCAGCACAGATTTTTAAAAAAATTTATTGAAGTGTAGTTGATTAATAATGTTGCGTTAATTTCTGCTATATAACAAAGTGACTCAGTCATATATATATATATATACTTTTTCATATTCTTTTCCATTCTGGTTTATCATAGGCTATTGAATATAGTTCCCTGTGCTGTACAGTAGGACCTTGTTGTTTATCCATCCTATATATACAAGTTTGTAACCGCTAATCCCAAACTCCTAATCCTTCACTCCCCTACCCCCCTCCCTTGGCAACCACAGGTTCTCTATGATTGTGAGTCTGTTTCATAGATATGTTCATCTGTGTTGAATTGTAGATTCCACATATAAACGATATCATATGATATTTGTCTTTCTCTGTCTGGCTTACTTCACTTAGAATGATAACCTCTAGGTTCATCCATGTTGCTGCAAACGGCATTATTTCATTCTTTTTGATGGCTGAGTAATATTCCATTGTATATATGTACTATATCTTCTTTATCCATTCATCTGTCACTGGACATTTAGGTTGTTTCCATATCTTAGGTATGGTAAATAGCTAGCACACAATTTTAAAATGTCATTTTCTCCATCTATCCCCCAGTCCCAACTAGCTCCTAACTTGTAGTCTCTCTAGTTAATTTCCATCCCTTTCTCTCCTTTCTCTAACTGTTCTCCAATTCTGCACCATGAAAAGTGTAGGTGTGTGTGTGTGTGTGTGTGTGTGTGTGTGTGTGCGCATGCCCTTTTGTGCACACACACACACACACACACACATTTGGATGCGAGAATGCAGAGACAGGCAAAAACCACAAGTTAATGAATCTTGTGATCCCTTGTGCCCACCCACGCCCACCACATACACATATCAATGAGATACATGCAGTCTTCACTGTGTGTTCATGGATCTTTTTCCTTTTTTCCATTTTCCTTCCTTTCCCTCTTTCTTTTTCCTTTCTTCCCCTTTCCTTCCCATCCAGAAGTATTTATTCCTGAGGCCACAAGTGGAGCAGAGCAAAGTAAGTATCAGTGCAGTGGTGTCAGGGCCTAAGCGGGGCACCAGATGGAGTGTCCTGGAGTGTGGTGTTTGTGCCCGAGCGGAGTAAAGAGAGCATCCGTGGGGGGGACAGGGGTGCAGCTGTCACAGCAGTCAGGTTTGAGCGGGTTGAGGGTGGAGTCCCAGATAGGAGGGAGTCCCAGCCAGACAGTCCCAGGCCTGTCCCAGGATGTCAGAGCTTGAATGGGGAGAGAAAGGCATCCATATGGAGGTGTGGCCTGGTGTAGGGTAAGGAGGGTGCCCATGCAGTGGGGTAGCCAGGATGGGAATTGAGAATCACAGCAGGGCTCACGTGGGGGAGGGGTGGGGTGCAGCAGAGATAGGAGACTGGTTACATGCAGAAAGATTGATAAGTAAGTGTATATATTATGCGTAATGGAAACCATGTTTCTCGTTGTCGAACAAGAGAATAGCAAATGTGGGAAGGGAAAAAAGCTGGGGTGGGTCTTGTGGTCTTAGATTGGAAATAGATGCATCTGAGTCAACTCCAGGCTTTCGAGATATGTGTATAGGTATAGAAATAACTATAGATATAAATGTCTATGCATATGAGACGGCTAATTTCATGTGTCATCTTTTTTTAAATAAATTTATTTATTTTATTTATTTATTTGTTGGCTGCGTTGGGTCTTCGTTGCTGCGCACAGGCTTTCTCTAGTTGCGGTGAGCCGGGGCTTCTCTTGTTGCGGAGCACGGGCTCTAGGCGCGCAGGCTTCAGTAGTTGTGGCGCTCGGGCTTAGTAGTTGGGGCTCATGGGCTCTAGAGTGCAGGCTCAGTAGTTGTGGCACATGGGCTTAGTTGCTCCGCGGTATGTGGGATCTTCCCGGACCGGAGCTTGAACTTGTGTCCCCTGCATTGGCAGGCGGATTCTTAACCACTGCGCCACCAGGGAAGACCCATGTGTCATCTTGATTGGGCTAAGAAATGCCCAGATAGCTGGCAAAATATTATTTCCAGGTGTGAATGTGAAGGTGTTTCTGGGAGAGATTTGCATTTGAAACAGTAAACTGAGTAAAGAAGATCCCCCCACGCCAAGGTGGGTGGGCACCATCCGATCCAGAGAGGAACTGAGTGAAACCAAAAGGGGGAGGAAGGGTGGATTCTTTCTCTGCTTGAGCTGAGATGTCCACCTTCTTCTGCCCTCAGACGCTGGTGCTCCTTGTTCTTGGGTTTCCACAGTCAGACTGGGATGCAACACCATTGGCCTCGCCCACCCGTCATTCTCAAGCCTTTAGACTAGGACTGAATTACACTATGGGTTCTTGAGCTTTTTCAGACAGCAGACTGTGGGTCTTCTTGGCCTCCGTAATTGTGTGAGCCAATTCCTATAATTAATCTCTTCTTATATCTATCTATTTATCGTCTATCATCTATCTATCTATCATCTATCATCTATCTATCTATCATCTATCTATCATCTATCTATCTATCTATCATCTATCTATCTATCTATCATCTATCTATCTATCATCTATCTATCTATCATCTATCTATCATCTATCTATCTATCTATCTATTTATATTTTCTCGGTTCTGTTTCTCTGGAGAACTCTGATTCACACAATGCATGTATGTATATAAAAGTCTATGTATGTATACATGATGTATATGCATATATACACATAGGCTTCCTAGCTCTGTCCACTTGAGAGGTCTTGGGAGCAATAACATTGCAATAGCAATGAGCACATCCAGCACCCTGATACTGGCTTCTAAATATCATTTTCCACTAAAAAGAACCAGTGATATCTGGAGAAATGAATGACTCCAGAGCTGAAACAGGGAGCTCCAAATATGTAACTGGGGGCAGAAAGCAAGAACGTGCTCAAAGACTGAGGGGAACATGTCAAAGGACATGGAGGCCAGCTTGAATGACCTCCCATGGGGACCATGTAATCATCCAAATAAATAACTGTGAGAACTGTCATACCCACTGAATAAAATAGGAAAACACCAGTCTTTAGAGATATAAATAAATGAATGAATTTATTGAAATCTGATGATGAATGGAATATTTACTTAATTTCAAAGTACCTCCCCACAAAATACTTATTAATTACAAAGAGGAAAAGAATAACTTTACAGTGGAGAAGCCCGGCAGACACCATACCCTAATCACATCTTCGAAATGGACACCATCAGTCCTAGGGTACACTGAAATTGTCAGAGGCAAGGAGAAGGCGGCAGCATCAACTCTGTGATGTCAGAGATGCCTAACATCTAATCATGAAACACCAGACAGCCCCAGATTGAGGGCCATTCTGCAAAATAACTGGCCTATAATATTCAAAGTTGTCAAGAGTCCTGTAAGTTAAGGAAAGTTGGGAGTGTCCCAGACTAAAGGGACGTGACGACTAAATGTAATATGTGATTCTGGATGAGATCCTTTTGCAAAGACAAGACATAACAGGGCAGCGTGAGTGGTGCCTGAGGATTACGTGGCTGTTTGTCCATGTTCATGTTCTTATTGTCGTGATTGTCCCAGATTATGTGGGAGAACGTTGTTGTTTATAGGAAATACACACTCAAATATTTGGTGGTGATGGAGCATCAGGTTGGCAACTCACTCACATGGTTCCCTAAAAATGTCCTTTGTGCAGTTCCAACTTTTCTATACGTTTGTGACTGTCTCAAGCTTTTGTAACTTTTTAAGTTAAAAAGGTATATTTGCAACATGTGAAAGAACGGAAGAGTACGATTTACTCCTCTGTCTTAGGATGAGAGGGAAGAGACCAGGACAGAGTTTTGAATGATAAAGAGGGACTGCTCATCAACCAAGACAGTATCTGGCATTTCTGTCGTTCTTTTCAACATACACAGCATTTGTACTTACAGTCTCATACTTAACTCCTGTCATAACATTGTGCGGTTGTGACTATAATCCTCATTTTACAGATGGGAGTCAAGCTCAAAGACAGTAGTCATAATTAGGGAGGTGTAAATGCTGGGTTTATGTTCAGACCTCGCTGACTGCATCCCTTTTCTTCACGTATCCACTCAGCATGTAGTTACTGACTAACTGCTGTGTGGCCAGGAAGGCAGCAAACGAAACAGAGGCTCTTCTCTCCTGGAGCTTACAGGCTCTTTGGGTCTGCAAAAAAATCTGGATTCAAGCTTACTAGGCATAAAATCCCAGCTCCCAGCCTCTATTTCTTAGCTGATTTGAAAACCCAACACAGCATTTCTGACAAAAGTGCATTTTTAGCATTCCTTCACAACAATCTCATTTGCAGCGTTCTGCAGCTTGTAAGCCTGGTCTGCTGGGCTTCAGGGGTACACAGAACCAGTGAAAGGCAGAAGGCCAAGTGGGGTGTGGCGAGAGCCGGGGATGGGGAAAATCCAATGTACTCCCACCTTTCACTCATTTGGAAAATGCCTTTCTGACTGTAAAACAAAACCTACACTGTATTGCACCCCCCAGACAGAGTGCTCTCTGGTTACCAAGGACTTAATAAAAGTTCTTGGAGAAACTTAGCAAATACTAACAGGTAACAGTGATTTTATATATATGTATATACATATATATATATACACACACACATATATATATATATACATTTTATATTATATACATGATTTTATTTATGCATATATACTTCCTGTGCAGTATTTTGTAAAGGGTTTTCCATGTGTGTCATCTAATATCTCACAGGAACTCTTGCGGGACTTAATACTCAGCTCCCCAGTTCATAGGTGCAGATAAGTTGCCCAGTAGGTGGAAGGGTCAGAATTTGAACCCAGGGCCTCTGGAGTTACATCCCTGCTCATTTATCTGCCTAAATTGCCTCTCTCCTCCCACTAAGAAAACACACGAGGTAACAGTTAAAATCCAGAGGGTTAGTTGAGCAATGGTAGGTGAGTGGTCTCCCTGGAAACTTTTTCTGTTTCCCTCTAGAGCTTTTAAGCTAAGTGTAAATTGACTATGAGCTTAGGAATTTACCAGCTCAGACAGACTGAAACAATTAGAGAGGAGGCCAAGTAAGAGTGAGAGAGGGAGACATACCCCAGACGTGTGAGCTGAGCAGACATTCCTTTTCAAAGCTTCCCTCCATCCCCTTTCTCAATTGGCTGAAACCCTAGAGGTTTGACTGGCTAAATCACTTCCTCTCAGAAGTGTCCGTCCCCCAAGGGAGGCTGGGATTTGTAGTCTTGAAATCAGCCGACCTTTCAGAGTCCTTCAGCCAGACTCCCTGGGTGAAGGAATGCAGTGTCGATTTCAGTAGCTTTTCTGTAGAATGAAGTGGCCAGTGTGCTTTTTGCAAAACTCAGAGTCCTTCTTGGATGAGAAGAGTTGAAGCCTCTGTTTGTGCACCAGGACCCCGTCTCCTGCCCCCCATTCCAGTTCTTTATTGTCTCCCCTCTCCTTCCAAAGAGACTAAGCACTGTTTATTGCCTCATCACTGCTGTTGATGAAAGGGAGATCTGGGGGCTGTGGGGGGCGGGGAGCAGCTCCCCTGCTAGGTGTGGAGCAGGGCTCAGCAGCAGAAGAGCCTTGCCCAAGGGTTGCTTCCCAAAGTGGTACCTTTTCAACAGTTTCTAAGGTAACATGTTTACATAATGGGTGTTAATAATAGATTTTAGAGGAAGTAGACTGTGAAACCAAGCCCCCAGAGCACTTACGGACAGCACTGCACGTTGTTTTGTTTTGCTTTTTTCTAATTTCCTCACCAGCCGTTGCCTTGGCCTGGCAGCTCCTTGGCTTAGGGCAGAGTCAGATGTTCTTTTCCACCTGAGAGCTCTGGAACCTCACGTTCTCGTTTGGTCTAAACTAGTGATAACCTGTGTGAGGGCCCACACTTTATGCATTACTCATGGTCTAAATAAACATTGTACACATAGATGGTTCAGCTGCATGTACATGTCATTGGTTTAATAAAATAATGATCATTTTAGGTGTTATTACATTCCTAGTGGTCATTGACCATTAACAATGTTGTAAAACAACAGATTGGAAAATATAGCTTTCCTTGCGTGGGAGTCAACAATATTTTTTGGCACACACACACACACACACACACACACAAAATGACTGCCTGCTCAAAAGGGCTGTTGAGTAGCATCTTAAACTGTGGGGAAGATGATTTCCATTAGAACTGCCCACAGGCTTGCCATGCTCCGCTCTGCTTGGCGTGCCCTGTTTGTTAGACTGAATGCCCTTCATGGCCTCGGTACAGAATGGTTGAGTGGGGGAGAGATTGGCTAGCAGCCAGGATGGTGAAGATCCTGTGTGTCCTCTGTGACGAGTCAGCTGGCTGCCTTGGAGTAAGTTAGCAAACCCTAAATCGAGTATTACAGGGACTAACTGCCAGCCCTCACTCCATACAAATGCTTCTAAGGAGGAAATGGTGTCCTGGTCCTGTTACGAGTGGATCAGCTTCCTAAATGGGAATAAATCATGGGGGGATGAATTCTAGGGGCAATATTTGGCCAAAGTTCCAAGACCTTGTAAAGGTCTTAGCCAGTGCTTGAATAGGGCATACTAAGAAAACCTCTTAAAAGGGTGACCTCTCCAGGGTCTCAGCATCCCATCCTTCTCACAGCAGTCAGAGGTATGTGCCTCTGTTTCCCCAAATGACTACTTAGCAGATTTCAAAATTGATGGGAAAATTACTTGGCTGAGAAAAAGATTTGCAAAAGAATGCAGCTAGACAATTCTTAAACATCCCTGGCCTTTATCATTTCTCTTTCTATGCTTAGGCCACTTATATCAAATTTTTATTTTCTTCTTTATTAGAAATCCACTAGAAAACCCATACAGATGTATACATACATACTTATTCCTCTAAAGACTAACATTCTTACTGAGTGTTGACAGTGGGAGATATGCAATACAATGAAAATAGGAAGAAACCATTAGAATTTCAGTTACAATTTATTTTTATATCACTCTTTAAACTTTTTTATTTTGTGTTTGTTTTATAAGGTAGATAATAATAATGTAACCGTTTTATATATGCTTTATAAGTTAATGTGCATACATTGAGAATATTTGCTTACGTTGTTTTTGTTTTTTGTTTTTGTTTTTGCGGTACGCGGGCCTCTCACTGTTGTGGCCTCTCCCGTTGCGGAGCACAGGCTCCGGACGCGCAGGCTCAGTGGCCATGGCTCACGGGCCCAGCCGCTCCGTGGCATGTGGGATCTTCCCGGACTGGGGCATGAACCCGTGTCCCCTGCATCGGCAGGCGGACTCTCAACCACTGCGCCACCAGGGAAGCCCTGCTTACGTTTTTTAATGGCAGGGTGCAAGTTAAAAAATTTAACTGGGACATGTCTCCTTTCGTTTAGGTAGACAAATTGTCTAGAAGGTACTCACTGTCACCCAGGGAAGATTACAGGGTGACCAATGTTGTGAGTCTAATTTCTCACAACATCAAGGACTTTCCAAACCTCCTTCGTTTTCAGTATAAAATAGAGGAAATGAAAATGAGCTAACTAACAGTGAAACGATTTGAGGCGGGTTTCTTCCTTGGGAAGAAAAACGATCTTAAAAATCCGCATGGGCCATAAGCTCCTGGTACAGGACCAGAGGCAGCATGGGCCATCTGATTCTCTGCTGGAGTATCAGGGGGATGGCCACCTGGGTTTGAGGTGCTCAGTGGATGCAAGAGTGAAGTCCAACGGATGAGGTCTATCCTGGATGGACCTGATTGCTTTGTTCTGGTTCTTGGACACAGACTCTCCATGGCCTTGGCTGTCATCCTATAAAACCCTTTTAGGCTGGAGGAAGATTTAAATAATATTAAAAAAAAAATCTATGCAAACATTATGCACAACGTGAAGGTTAATTTTAAGTATCAGTTTGACGATGGCCAAGATTAAACAGTATTTCCAGGTATGTACGTGAGGGCGTTTCTGAGTGAGATTAGCATTGAATGTGTGGACTCAGTGAAGAAGCCGCCCCTCTCCAGCGCCGGCCAGAGCACCTCATCCAATCACGGAGGGCCTGAAATAGAGCAAAGAGCAGAGGAAGGAGGAATTCACCCCTGGCTCCCTGCTTGAGGTGGGACCTTTCTCCTGCCCTTGAACTGGGATTTACACCATCAGCTTGTTTCCCTAGTTGCCTAGAATTACACACCACTGGCTTTCCTGCGTGTCCAGCTTGCAGACCGGGGGACTCCTCAGCCTCTAGAATCACATGAGTCGAGTCCTCATAATAAATCTCCATATAAATCCCATTGGTTCTGTTTCTCTGGAGAACCCTGACTAATACAAACAACACTAAAAACCAAGTTGATCCTATACTTTCTGCTGTATGTACATGTGAAAAAGTTTTCATGGTGCCAGAAGAGGTCAATAGGAAACTTCCCCTGGGAAAACCCTTGGACCTGAGGGGGCAGGGGAGAGAATGTTGGTTGTAAATAAGAAAACGGTGTCCTCGGTTCTGAGAGAAAAAGGCACAATTTATTTAGTCAAATTATGGTACAACATAGTCTTCATTGACAGTTGTCAGCTTAACACTTAATATAGTTTAAAAAAGTCAATGATTACCTGCAAAATTATATATATTTTAATATCTAAAAAATATATTGCATATATAAGGCAGGAAGATCCCTTGTGTGATGCACAAGGGAAATTTTGGTTGTTCTTTCCCAAGTTATGATTGTTGTAGTTCGGTTATTTACAAACATCTCCAAAGCAGGAACGGTTTAAAGAGTTTGCCTTGATTTGCTTCTGCTCACTTGTTAAATAACAACACCAGTGGTTCTCTTTCTAGTAAGTCAGTGACTTGAACGTCCTGTGTTCTTTTCCGCAATAAGTCACATTATGCTTTTTAAAAACCAGCTATAAAAAACATACAAACAGCCCAAATGTACAGATTGACAAAAGATGTACAAATTACATTAAAAAAAAAAATAACGACTGATTTGATAGTAACATTGTATTTGTGACCGAGGTCAACTCGTTTCTTTACTCTTTTTCACTTTTTCATTATTTATTTTTAATACTGCGAGATATAGGAAAATAACTCTGCATAATTTATACAGTAAGTTGCCTTCTGGTCAGTGGACCCTGGACTGATCTGACAAGCGCACAGCACTTGCGAATCTGTTTGTGTTTAGAAATCCCTATAGGACTTTTCAAAGTTCTGGGACCCACTGTCATTATTTAAAAAAAAAAAAAAAAGTTATTTAACTCTCTGGCTTTCAGGAATGTCTGCATTTGCATTAACATTTCTTAGTTCATATCTTGACTATTTCCAGAGAGAATGGTCAGCCTAGTGCATATTTACTGCCCACTGAGAAAGGTTTTGCAATGCCCGTGGCTTCTTAAATACACACTTGTTCTTTCTCTGAAATTCCAGTTGGGTGAAAACTTCACTAGCCTTACAACCAATGTTCCAGTTTGCTATCCACTGAGTTAGGTCTTCCTAAGATAAGATGATAAGCTTCCTGCCTCTATTTTCACTAAGTCTCAAACCAGAGCATAACTGGTTAAGTCCATGATTCTTTATCGTATGAACCCTTCAAGGTCCAAGATGAGACCCGTGTGTCGATAAGTAACTGCTTTGGTCCTCTTTCCCAGAACCATGACACAACTATTCCAGTAATCTAAATATTCAATTTGTAGGCTGACAGGAGATTGAGACTCCCAACTGGCATACTGGCCCATGGAATTATCCATCTCTTTGTTCAAGGCAGAGGAAGCAGGAGTTACCAATGTTTTTTAAAAAAAAAAAAAAAAAAGAATCGTTTTTAAAGAACAGGTACAAAAGTTCTATCCAACAAGAAAAGCATATCCAGTTTCGTTTTCTCTTCAAGGCCACGTATGTCCCACAAGGAGTGTGAGGAAGGGGACTTCAGCGAGAAGGCCACCGGTGATGAAGCGTCTAGTAGTAGCTGCCTAAGTGTGAGGGCACGTGGGTGTTTGGGTGGCGGGGGACATTGGGGTTGGGGTAGATGCCACCCGTGGGGGAGGTCCAGTACTGTGACGCTGCTCCAAAGAGGCTAGAGGAAGTGACCGGCATGGAGGACGGGGGGGGAGGGACAAAGTTCACCTTCTGCTGGTGGGTGTGGTAGGAGGGCATGTAGGAGATATCCGAAGGGTACTTGTACATGGACGACTCGGTGGGATGTGGCTGCAGGGCCTGGGCGATGCCGTGGAAGTCAAATTTGTAGGCATACCTCTTGCCGTGCACTTTGGTCATAATGTTTTTATCATAGTAGTATCGGAGGGCTCGGCTCAGCTTGTCGTAATTCATGTTGGGTTTGCTTTTCCGCTCCCCCCAGCGCCTGGCCACCTCATCGGGGTCCGTCATTTTGAACTCCCCGTTGGTCCCCTCCCAGGTGATGCAGCTGGCGTTGGCGCTGTCCGACAGTAACTCCAGAAGGAACTGCCACAGCTGGATCTGCCCGCTCCCTGCAGGCAGCGAGGCAGACAGGAGGAAAGAGAGGCTCAGCCTGGGAAGTCAGAACCTAATTTCCTAAGTGCAAGGGTCCTCTCACCCTGGATAAGAATCCCTTGATTTCTTTTTACGGTCAGAACCCACTGGCCCCTGACGCTGGCGTGATCAGCAAGGTTAGATGGTAAGATAATCTGCCCCGGGCCAGGTGACATTCGCCCAGAACCAGCTGTGTGGTTTTGGGCAAGCCACTCCCCACCCTTCTGGGCAAGATGCTGACTCTCTTCCTCTATAAAGGCCTGAATCACTGCCCTCTCTTTACTCAGTGCTGAAATCCCTCAGAGTCCCCGGGGGAAGGTGGGACAACGCTTTAGGCTGATGGGACCTGGACCGTTCCTTAGCCCTCGTGCTTGGCTCTTGGCTCTAAGCTCTACAGAGAAGAACTTGGGCAGAGAGGAAACCAGAGGAGAGGGAGCTGGTGCGTTCCCAGCCTTCTGAGCAGGAACGGCCTGGAGACACAGGCAGCAGGAGTTCCCTGGGTGCCCGTCTCACTATTGCAAGGGCCTATTAGCTCACACAGGAGGTGAGTTTCGTTTAGAGCTCGCTTGAGAGTTAGTTTAATCACAGACCCTTAAAATACACTGTCAAGTTTATTTTAGCTGCAACCTCTTTCATGTAGCCAGATAACGCTGCAATACTTTCTAAAGTCAAGACTAAAGCGCCTTTGGAATACGTATTCACTTACGTGAGGAAGATTGCCGTGAGCTGGCTGGAACTGTTTCCTGGT
>NW_006790311.1:3944353-3947499 GCF_000442215.2 Lipotes vexillifer | reverse complement strand
TTTCCCTACTGAAACTTATCTCAACCTCAGTGCAGATACACAGGGCTAAAATGTTTGTTGTCCAGAAGCATCTTCAGCTAACGGACATTATCACCACCATGACAAGTCCTGTCCTCTCCTGTGTGCACCAGAGAAACAGGGGTCGAACATTTCAAGGAAAGAAATACATGCTACTCCCAGGTCAGTTGTCTGAACTGAGGACACCTAAGAGGTCCCTGTGACCTCACAAAGCTATGGAACATTCTGGAAGACGACCTCTCAGGTCAAAGGAAACTCACCGGGATTGGCTAGGCGACTGCTGGTCGGGCCCAGGATCTGATATGGATCTAAGGAAGCAAGAAAGGAGATTTGCTTCACTGTAATTAAAAATATAGAATCAACAGCATTAACAGTGACAATACCCCAAGGGTTTACACTTTTATTTCAATATCACAGGAAAGCCTGATTTCAGAAAATTGCACTCTGCCTTGTTTTGCAGACCTCAGAGGTCTTGACCAGTTACAGTCTTTATCCCCGTAATCACAGAAACAACGTGAAATAGTATCATTTTTTCATACTTGGTGTCTAAAATTTGTAGGTAATGCTGTCATTACCTAAAACAGAATAGTAAAACCACTTGGAAGGGAGCTAGCTAATATTCAATAGTCATGAATAAGGTAAGTGGGCTTAAAGAAGTCTAATGATGACTGGACTTTAATAGCTCTAACTATTACTGACAACTTTACACGTCTCTCTTTTTCTGATGTAGCAGAAACACAGGCCCAGAAATCAAGCAGCCTGGGTTCTAGCCCAGCAAAGTTATAAACTAAATAACTCATTGGACAATCTCTGGGTATCGGTTTTCTCATCTGCAAAATGATGGGTTGGGTTCCTGGATTCCCCAGTTCCCTTCTAGTATAACCTTTTCTGATTTTAAGCTTGGAAATGTCACCACCAACCAGAATTTGGATTTTAGCTAAAGAATGATTATTCTCAACATCTCAGTTTACTTAAAACTTATGTGATTGTTTAGCCATAAAAGAAATCTTTGCAATATTGACTCATGTGAGGTTTATCTTCTTTTTTTCAGGCGAGGGAATCACGGTGGAGACCTGGATCGCAACTTGGCCATGCTATCGTATGTTTGATACTTTACAATTTTCATAATTAGAATTTTAAAAATCGACATGATTTTGGGGGTTTTGCTTACAACCACAAATTAACTTGAAGAGCCCTTAAGCCCTCTTAGTCTACCCCTTTTTATCCACACGGTATGACAACTAAAATATTTTGGGCAGGTCATGTCTAATTTCGTTGTTGTTGGGGATTCCTTAAATCCCCTATGTCAAGTCCTCTTTGTCTGACCTGTGTTTCAGAGTCAGGAAATTCTCAGCCTTCCTGAGGAAATGTAGGTCAACTTTCTCTCGCTTATCTTCAGTGGAGATGGAAAACAATGTCTGTCCATCCCAAAGCAGTGGCTTGTTTGGAGCTCACTCTTAGCTGTGTCCCCCAGAGAAGACCAAGCTGGGCTTGGAAGGGGCACAACAGCTGTCTTTAGATACATGAAGGACCTTCACAGAGAATGGGAGGAAGACCTCTCCTGAGGGCAAACTGGAAAGCTTGAATGGAAGATACAGGGAGGGGGACTTTGGCTCACATGGTGGAATTGAGCCTAGCCAGGTAGTGAACTCCCCGTTGCTGTAGGTATTCAAGTGGAGGTGAGGTAATCATAAGACTGAGATGTTACAGGAGGATGTTGTAGACCTAGATGTCTCTAGGTTCCATTTCCATACTAAGAGTCTCCAATTCCATGGTTTTAACAGTTCCTCTGCCTTAATTAAGTAGATCCACCACAAGGAACATTTGGTCGAGCAACTTGAGAGTCTGGGATGGTAGCTCTAGTTCTCCCATAAACCAGCCGTGTGGCTTTTCGCAAATCAGTTCACCTCTTTGGGCCTCAGTTTCTTTATTTCACAACATGAGGCATTTTAATCTTTAGGCTCCTTTCACCTCTGATATTCCACAAGTCTCTATGTGATTCCAGTGTCAGGTACCCAATTCACAGATCTATTATAGTGTCAAATATAGGATTCTATGAAAGACACAAATGCCGTATATTGTCTAAATCCTCCTCCGCTGACCATGTGGGACCAAGGGCCACATAGGAAGCAAAGGAGGGTTCGCACATCATGGACAGGTACCTGGTTGGGGCCGCTGTTCAGTATTCTTACTCATTGTTTGTGCTCCTGCAAGGGGGGGACCTGCAGCAAGAAGAGAAATATGGTAAGTGGGGCCATTCTCCACGAGGGGAGGGGAACACCTCGTCCAACGCCCCCCCCTGGAAGGAGGACAAATGTGCTTTCTCATTCATTCATTCGCTCACGCTACTCATTTATTCATTCTATTTTATAAATATTTATCCAGAATTTACTCTGTGCCAGCACTGCTCTCGATACTAGAGAACCCAGCACTGAACCAGTGGTTCCTGCTAGAACTTACGTTTTAGTGGGGAGACAATGATAAACAGCAGTAAGTATGTAGGAGAGCATGTCTAACGGTATTGGGGCTGTGGATTTCATTTTTAATGAAAATTAGAAAGGTCCTGAAGGAGGAGGTGACATTTGAGCACAGGTCGCCTGCTCCTGCGTTTCCATGTTTGTGAGCTCCCCTCCACGGCACCTCTTAGGTACACCCTTTCCACCTCTGTCATCATGTCTCCGTGTTAGAGCTGCGTTGCTTCTTGCACCGTCTGTGGACGCATCTGACTGGCGTGCTCACCACTTCTCTCTCTTCCCACCGACCCATCAAATGCTATTTAGCCAGTTTCATCTCCCTAAAACACCACATCCCACCATCCAAAAACCTTAGTGGCTCACTGTTGACTGAAGCATTGAGGTCTATCTTCCTGGCACCTTTGCCCTTCCTTCCTTACCTTTCCAGACTTATTTCCCTTCGTGCATCCTAAACCCCAGGAACACAAGTCCTCCTGACTGTCAGACATGTCAGCCCTGATGTCTTTCCCTGGCCGCACCTCTCCTGGGAGGCCCAGTCCGCCCCACCGCTGCGGGTCCAAATCCTGCCTCTCCTTGCAGAGCCAAATCATATGGCCCCAGGTCCACTTGGCCTTCCTGATACCGCCCAGAGGGCAAGAGTTATATGTGTGCATG
>NW_006790311.1:3917757-3943674 GCF_000442215.2 Lipotes vexillifer | reverse complement strand
GAAAGAGTTATATGTGTGCATGACTCCTCTCCCCTGCTTGAGAGATTGGTCCATGTCTGATTCAACACTGTGTACCCCATAGGGCCAAGGGCTGGGGGCAGAGTAAACAAATAATGCATACTATTAAAAGGGATGGTGGTTATTGCTGGCATTAGTTTTGAGTCCCAACCTCTTTCTTGAAAGAATTCCCTTCACCATCCATTTCTGTGCTTGATATTTTACTTCCTAGAGATAGCAAGATTGACACATTCTGGGTCAGGACCATATGAGTCAGTCTTTCCTGCTACTCCCTTAATGGGAGATTTTGGGTCAGCTTTCAACACAAATTGATATGTCAGACCCCTACCATCCCCTCATCAGGTTATCCTCCCTCTCAGCCTTTCATGAAATTGGGGTAGAGATGTTGGTATAACTACATCTTGACAATTAGAAAAGCAAAGCCATAGAGGGTCATTATCATAACTTAAATGACAGAGTCCGAATCTGGTGATTTTTCATTCATACAGACCTTGTCATGACAGAAACCTTCCAACTTCAAAAATTCTAAAGCCAAATGCAATGAAACAAAACTCACAGGTCTGAGTGAAAGTCCCATATCTTTCCAGGACTAGGCATCACTGACAGGTCCTACATTGGCAATTAACTTTGATGGCCATTCAAAAAGCAGGAAAACAAAATGCTCACTCCCCTCCTGCTTTATCTTATGACCCTGTTCTCCACCCCGTCCTCAGAAAAAGGTTTTCTTCCCAAAGAATAAAGTGACGTTTACTTACTTTTGTTGAGACCAGAATTCATGTTATTGCCCCATCCTCCTCTCCTGACTGAGTCATAGGAAGGGTCTAATGGAAAAAACAAATAGAGGTACATCAGCATCTCCTGCTCTTTAGAAAGGGTGCATGAAGATTGTCGTTTAGTGACCTGGAGAATTCTGCAATAACTTTTCAAGCATCACTAAATTCCAGAAGTGTACTCTTCCCCTGGGGCAAAGGGGAATGAATGGAAGGAACATTGACACACTGATTGGGAGCCCGAGTAATGGAAAGAACCCTGAATTTGAAGTCATAGGGCTGGTTCAAATTCTGTCCGTCCACCATTTGTTGTGAGACCTTGGATGATTCCAGACATCCTTGGGCCTCAAGTTTTTTAAATATGGAAATAAAAATTTACATGATTTACCTACCTTACAGGGTTGTGCTGATGTTATCAACGGAATATTTGTGCCCCCTGCGCAAATTCATACACTGATGTCTAATCCCCCAGTGGAATGGTATTGGGAGGCGGGGGTCTTGGGAGGTACTTAAGTCATGAGGGTGGAGCCTCCATGAATGGGATTAGTGCCCTTATAAGAAGAGGTCACAGAGTTAGCATGTCTGCCTGCTTCCTGCCATATGAGGGCACAAAAAGAAGTCAGGTGTCTGCAATCCAAAAGGGAGATCTCACCAGAACCTGACCATGCTGGCACCCTGACCTCAGACTTCCAACCTCCAGCAGTGTGAGAAGTTTGTTTCTTTTGTTTGTAAACCACCCAGCCTATGGTACTTTGTTACAGCAGCCAGAACGGATGAAGATAGGTAATGATCAAATGAGATAGCATATGTGAAGCATCTTATAAGGCATTCTACAATTATCATCTAAGTTTAGCCAGAAAAAAATGTCCGAAGCTGTATAGCAAAGCCTTTTAAGCAGCTCTGGAGAGATGGGTCACGTCCAGATTAAAGGCTCACGGGCAGACGGTCTCACAGCCCCAGCCGTGAGGACCCTGGTGGCGGCTCCAACCCCTCCCTCCAGCACACTGATGCTGTGGGCACGTCTGGGCTCTCCTCGGCCTCTCATGCTTTTTTGTTGATAGTGAAGAGGGCTGGGTAATGACCACAGAGAAAGGAAAAAGGCCAGAGGTGTGGCTGGAACCAGGAACGAGGGGCTGGAGAGGTGCTTCCTGCCTGGAAGTGCAGAGAGGTTTCCAGATCGCCTTGGCGGACACTCCATTGACATGGAACATGCGTGATCCCAACCCCTTTCTTGAAAGAATACACATGCCTCCCTAACCCCGTTCAGAAATTGCTTAACCGACTGGCTGGAAACATCCTCCTTTCCTTTCTCATGGTGTGAGTCCCATTGAGACACAGAGCAGGAATAGCAGAAGAGCTTAAGGATACAGAATGATGACTTTCAAAGTCTTTCCATGGACAACAAAGAAACCATAAAAAACATCTGAACAAATGGAGCACAAACCTCATCAAACAACGGTCAGGCGGGGTGAAACGCAAACCATCCCCCTCCACCCCTTCTGAGCCTCTCAAACGAATTAGAATAAGAACTGCAAAGACGGACCGGCTGGTCCCATGGCTTGTTCTTGTTGTTTCTGGCTAAGAAGAACCAAAAGACAGGAATGATTTCCTTGTGGAAAAATCCACGTGCGGATGCACATTCCTCCTGGCTCTGGAAAAGCCAGTGCAGTTTTAAAATTACAGTCTTTAGCAATTGGCATGAAAAGCAAAACAGAAAGTGAGGGGGATGCAGATGGCAGGAAGGGGAGGGAAGGGGGCAAAAGAGAGACAAAGCTCGGCTCGTTTGAGTTGTCTGTTTTTATTTTTCTTTGACTTTTTTTTTTTTCACAATTCCTCCTGCAAATAGATTCTTGTGCTTGCTTAAAAACAAAATAAAACAAAAACAAACAAAGAACCTAAGTTGTTTTCAAGCTGGGGATGCGGTTGTAGGTTCTCATGGGTATCTTCTGGGCTGTCTTGCAGGGGTCTGCAGAGTGTGTGCGAGGCTGGGGTATCCTCGAGGAAAGGCCGGGTTCTTCCAAGATTTCTCTTTGGTGGACGGGGATGCTGGTTAGGCCTCCAGCAATTTATCTGGGACTGATTTCTGCCATGTATTGTGTGTTTGGCTATACAGTGGATGTGAACGAATATGACACAAGTCCCCAGTGCTTGCCTTTAAATAGGAGACGATAACAGATTGTGAAGAAATACGGGTCGTGTACCAGAGGAGTGCTGGAGATACTGGGGGTGAAGGAGGGAGAGGCTAGTGTGACTGGGTCTGGGGTGGCCCAGTGAGTGAGGCCTCTTTGGGGAGGAGAGAGTGCTCATACCCGGCGGGCATACGGCGGAAGTGAGCGGTGAGTTGCGGGGAACCACGCGTGGGGCTGTGGGACTGCAGTGGGGGGACACGGAAGAGAGGGCCGAGGCCAGGTTCATGGCCAGGTCCACGGCCGCTCAGCCAGCTTAATGGCTCTGGGTTCCAGGCCATGGAAACCAGGAGAGGCTTGGGGCAGGTGGCAATACCATGAACCCAGGGTGTGGTAGAGAGTGCAGCTCGTGGTGATGTGTAGGATGGATGGATGGGCTGGGTGCCGGGGGGAGGAGGTGAATCTAGCAGGAACGGAACAGAACGTGACAAATTCATGAAAGAGAAAAAGCGAATCGCTAAGTTCCGGGAATTGGTGTGACTTGACTTCTGACTTACGGCACTGATAATATCTCTGACTCAGAGTTTTCTAATCAGCTTTTCTTCTCAATCCTTAGTTTACCAGAGGCTTGCATCCTCTCTTCCATCTTCTCTAAAGCTATGTTATATTCGTTCAGAAGAACCTTTTTTCTTAGTCCAAATTATGGCTCTGGCTGTAGTTATCCTTGACTTCTTGCCAACTTTTCCTCCTATTCTTTTATTCTAGCTCTGGGGGCACTGCAGACAGGCAAAAGCTAGAGAATGCTTGGGAGAATTCCCTCTAACTAACAGAGGGCGGGTGGTGGCTGGATGTTTCTCTGAGTGCCCAATCATGTTGGAAGTTGATACTTTATCAGAGAAGTGTCTGGCAGCCCCATCTTTCCCGTGATGCCTTGGGGGTTGGCGGGGGAAGCCTGACCGGGAGGACTTTCGAGGTCCCAACCAACCTTAAAGTCCCCTAGTAGGTGATAAAAGCAAGGGACAGAAACAGAGAGGCCACCAGCAATCAGCCTGAACTGTGTCCTCCTGTGGAGTTAACAGAGCAATAAACAGCAGCGGGCCGTGCCGTGAGCGGGCGTCTTTAGCCAAGGGTCCCGGAGCAGAGTGTAGAATCACAGCAGCAAAGACCACAGGGCTCCCTCCCATGTGCTCTTTCATTCCTACCCACTTGCATGGAAAATCCTGCCACTGGCACCTGAGTCTACAAAGGACACCTGGGTCCATTTACTGGGGAGTTTAACAAACGCTCTCTGTGGGCCCTGGGGTTTGCGGGGTCATCTCCTAAGTGGAAGATTGACATGAAAGCCAGTGTTTTTGGAGTAAGTCCTACTGCAGAGACAAAGCTGAAGATGGAGAAGACCAGGATCAAGAGCTGGGGTCTGGCATTCTGCCTCAGAGATTGGAAGTACTGAGGCAGCCTTGCAGATTAAATGAGCTCTCCAAGCAAACAGCTGGCCCAGCGCCCAGCACAGCGTCAAACTCGGTCAATAGTAGCAAGTAACGTTATTACTGTGTTCGCGTCATTAAATACCTTAAAACGTTCAGACGCAGAAACACGTTTGCCAGCCCTACCGAATACACATTAACCCCCCTCTCCTGCTTCCATCCCCCTTACCCTGCTCTACGTCTTACTTTTCCACTTATCACCTAATTTAATCAAGAATTAATCCATGATGTTTATTGTCCACATCTCCCAGCTGAATGTCAGGTCCATAAGGGTAGGGACCCCTCTTTTGTTCTCTGATAGAACCAAGCACCTAGAACAGTACCCAGCCCAGAAGAAGCACCCCATAAATATTTGTTGAATGAATGAATAACTGGGCCGATATTTTCTCCTTCCTGCTAAATATACACTCTTCCTCTTGTTGTTCACTATTTTCCTAGCTGGAGAGAATTCAAAGCCTCCACCCCAGCTGCTCCCCACTAAATGAAGTCTTCAGGGGATTCCAGTCTGGGTGATGGGTGATGGATGAGTATAGACTGTTAACCCTGGCTGCCCTCTGAGCAGAATGGACAACAGTCCATGTATGACAGGGCGTAGGCTGAGACCTGTCCGCACAGGAAGCCCAGGACTACATGCCATTCATTCAGGTGGCCTGCTTTTTGTTTCATATATGTTTTAACAACGTCACTGTTGAAATCAGGGCTTGTTTTCCTCCTAAAAGTCATACAACTGAGAACTCAGCAGTGTGGTCAGCTCTAGTCCCAGACACACAGACAGAAATATGTCTACAACCAACATGGAAAATCCTGGACCCGGAGCTACCCAACGACTCATATTCCTGCACAAACACTCTTCCTCCCCGGGCCTGACGCCTGGCTGTGCCAGAGCTCCCTGACCCTCGGCTGCCGGTCAGCACATGGGTTGCTCTCCAGTGGGGTGTGCCTGGCCCACAAGGCAGCCTGAGCATGCCCTGGGCCCCCCACCCTGAAAACGGTGCATACTGTCTGCTTTCTGAGAACTGACTTCTCAAAACACACACTTAAGGGAGTGGCCAAGGGCACAGAGGGCAAAAATGTGACCGTTAGAGACCCAGAGAGCAGCTGGTCTCAGAACTTCTGGGTGGTGGCAGACGCTTGAGCAGCAGAAAATTACCCCTATTCTGACCCTCACTTTTTACGTCAGTGAAGGCTGGTACCCCTGGCTTGATGACGAATCTTATTGTGATGCTTTTTCAGAGGAGTCCTCCCAGAAGGGCTTTGCCTGGAGCTTATGGTTTCAGGCGGTCCTGAGATCAATTTTTGGCAAAGCAAAGAGAGACCAGAGCCTTATTCTGGGGAATCTGGGCACTGCCAGGCATTGTGGATAATTCATCTTCAAGTATATAATAGTCTGAACAGTATCTCCATCATGGGATGCCCGGTGTGGCTGACTTTGACCCTAAATGGCCTCTTAGATTCCAGGAGAGCCTCCCGGGGTGGAGAAATATGAACATGGAACATGGAGATTTTTTTCTGAAAAGTCCTCGTTGGAAGGGGAAAACTTTCTCTGGACGTGACTTTCTCGCAGACATCCCAGTGTTAACTCAGCTTCTGTGTGAAGCTGTTAAACGGGTCCTAGAAACCTGGCCAAACATCTCCGGAAAGACATCTCTTTCTGCTCTGATGCCGACGGTTCACTGTCTGAAAGCCCAATGTCCCAGGCAACGCGCAGCTCCACACTTTGTCATGCCCTCACCTGGAGGCCAAAGATGCAGAGACACCAGCACAAAAGCCTCTCTCTTCATCCCGTATGACATGAGACCGTGCTCCCGATTACTGGATAGGAAAAGGTGAATTTTCTCGGAGACTTCTCTTCGAATTTCTGGTTGGCAGTACCTATAGTCCTGTTTACCCTTGGAAAGCCCGGCTTCTGAATGCAGACCTTTCAGCAGAACGGGCAAGGCCGCCCCTGCTCAGGGCAGAAGCTTCTCTCAGTCCGATCCAGACCTCTTTTCTTGGAAGACTGAGGATGCCAAAGGAGAAAAGCTCTAATAAAGGGGACCCCGAAGCCAAAGCCCCAAACTTCCCCCAAAAGAGCCAAGTCCACCAGGAGGAAGACGCATCGCCCAGACTTTCCCCCATACAGGGAAGACTGTACATGGGGGCAACATCCTAGCTGCTGGCAGAGGACGAGATGTTCCTCCAAACCCCTCCTCCCTCTGAGGCCCTGGGTTAGAAGAGGCCCAGCCTTTGAGGAGAAGCAGGGCCCAACTGGCCACCAACCCCATTCTGCTTCCCTCTGGGCTCTCCCTCCTGCGGTGCCCACCCGGGACAGCCTGCCCTGCTTCCCGAACCTTCTCAACTCAGGACCAGCCCCTCGTCTGCCACTGTCTCCCTACGACCCCTGCCGGCGACCACTACCAGATGTCTGACCGGCTGGCCTGGCCTCCCACCTCCAAAGCTGTGCAAAGGCGACTGGTGCCCGGGCTGTGGAAGGTCGTGGAGGGCGAGGACGCCCTAGTGCAGACATCCTTTCTCTCTGGCAGGTCGGTGGTTACGCTGTGGCGTTTAGAATCAGTCCACCCTGGGTTGAGACCCCAGCTCGGCCATTTACTCTGCCAAACAATCTCTGTCTAAAGTTTCCTCTCTTTGAACCCCAGGTTCTGCTTCTCTAAGTTAGCCTTAAAAACGCATTCCAATATACATTAGGTGCAGACAAATACTGTTTGATTCCACTTATACGAGGTACCTGGGATAGTCAAATTCATAGAGTCAGAAAGCACACTGGTGGATGCCAGCGCCCCGGTGGGAGCGGGAATGGGGAGGCAGTGTTTGCTAGGGACAGGGTTTCAGTTTAGGAAGGTGAAGAATTTGGGAGATGGATGATGGTGAGAGTAGCACAGCCATGTGAATGTATTTAGTGCCACTGAACTGTACAGTTAAATATGGTTAAAATAATATGTTTTATATTATGTGACTTTTACCACAATAAAAAAAAGGATTAATAACAAATGCTTTATAGGATTGTTAAGGGGATTAAATAAGCATTCAATAAATGGCAACTTAAAAATATACACAGTATACACGTGGTCTATACCATCTTGCTTGCACCTCTAAGATGCTGACCTTGGTGAACTGAGGTTAAAAAGTCATTAGAGGAGGCCCTGAAAATGAAGAGAAGCGTAAAAGAGGCAGAATAATTCCTGTGCCCCGAGATCAGTGATTCCCAAATCAGAATAAACTCTGGCTCTCTTTTAGAAGAAGAAATGGATTATCCTGTATCCCAGTTTAGAATCGCCGGCCGGGAAGCTGGCTCTGGCTGGTGGCTCTGGCTGCCTGCTGATATATTACCAGGCTGAGGGTTTACCCGGCATCCTTCCTGCTCCCTTGACGGTCAGCTCCCCCAGCTCCCTGCCCAGCCAGCCCTGGAGCTCCAAGCTGGGTCCTCACCTCCTTTCAACCCCGTCTATAAGGGTAGCTCGGCCTTTACCTCAGGGGCATCTTATGTTCTAAAGAGCGGCAGACGATCTCGGCTGCCACGGAGATCTCAGGAGGAGGGCGATATCTAGGGAAGGCTTTCCTTAAACTTGGAACGCACAGAAAAAAAACATCCTGGATCAGATTTCCTTTGCTCAAGGATCTTGTCCTGGAATCCAAACAGCCCCTCAGCCTCAGAGCCGGCCCCGCTGCGTGGGGGAGAATACAACTACTGTTTAAGGTTTCCACGTGCAAAGGGAAGAAGGGACACGTGAGAGAAATGCTTGAAGAATGGGCGGCTTTCAAAGATGAGAATTTGGAGAGGCCAGTGGCACCCTTGTGGGCACAGCCTCGCCACGGTCTCACGAGGCTTCCCACCAAGCCGGGACCCTCCCTTGAGTTCGTCCCTCCCGTGGGCTCTGTGTCTAAATGACACACGAGTCTAAACGACCTCTTTATTTCGATGAGGCCTCAGAGTGGGATTTGGGGGCCAGCCTTGCATGGAAAAGCAATTTATACTGACTCAGTTAATTGGGTGTTTGCCCAAACTCCCCTCCACGTTGGGCCATGCAGACGCAACTAAATTGCAGCCTTCCTGGGTCAAATCTGCCTCAGGTTTAAGAGGATTCTGGGTCAGAAAAAGAAAACCTAACAGCTGACTTAGGTAAGAGGGCTTGAAGATGAATGAGAAGCGGTCTGTGTTCAGCCTCCTGGGCTCTGCTGAGAGCCCGGATCTGACCCTCTCCCGTCCGCGTTCCTCAGCTGGGTCTTGCCCTCACTCTCTGGCCATACGGGATAGTCTCGTATCTGTTGCATGATTCAGCTTTTCCATCTCTTTCTTCCAGAGTTCTGCAAAGGCTCACCGGTGAAGGTCTCGTGTTTATTGCCCTCACCTTGTTCAGCCTCCTGGTGTGATTCTTCGTGCACTTATGCCCCTTGCTTGGTGAGCATCTCTGGCAAGAGACAGACTGTATCTTATCACCTTGCTTCCTTCTCTTGCCCCCAGGTTCTTCCTCTTCCCAGCACCAGCTATCCCACTCACATTCATTCATTCAACAACATTTTATTGAATGTCTACAATTGTGCTAGACCCTGTTCTATGTGCTGAGAATACAATGGTGGCCAGACATACATCCTTGCTCTGGGAGCTGACAGTCAAAACAAATAGTAAACAACATCATATATAAGAAGGTGGTGAGTGGTATGGAGAAAAAGAAAACAGGTGAAGGGCAGCAGGGAGTGCTGGGACAGGGAGGGCCTCGCTGACAACACAATTTGAACAAAGACTTGACCTATCTAATGTTATGAAAATAAAGCTCTCCATAGTGCCATAATTTTCTTACGAAAAGTGACTGGGTCGCCCAACACTGATTTCAAAGCCCTTCTGGAAAGGCAATCCCTTGTTAGCAGTTCTTTACCTTGTGAGAATTACTTTATGTTGGAAGACGAAAAAATAAGCTAAAAAACTTGACAGTATCGTTTTGATGTGTGGGCGAGAGATAGTAAAAGGCTTAGTCTATTAAAGAGTTCACCAGTTTTTGCATATTTAGAATCAGGGTAATTGCCAAATCTGTTGTCTTAGAATCACACTGACTTAGGAAGGCCATTCAAATGAAGAAACTTAAAATCCCAGCGCTTCCTATGATTTGTTTTTGACCTGCCTCTGAAGTGTTTTGCAGGAAAGGGCGTTTCTGAGGGGTCAGTGTGGTTGAGAAGAGGACAGGTGAGTTCTCCCTGAAGGAACACTCCATCTTTGTGGCCTGGCAGGTGAGCCCTGGAACACTCCCACCTCTGTGTCCTGCGCCCACACATCAAAAAGCACAGGAGTTAAAGACAACCATCAACTCTGGGCAGGTGGAATGTGGTCTCACTTATATAATAGAATCCGAGGTTTCTTTTCAGGCTGGAGGGGACTTCAGACATTATCTAAACCAGACATGCAAATTAGCACAGGCCTGGAGGCCCAAAGCCTGAGAGAAAGCATATGTGGCCATATAAGAATTTTAATAGAAATTGAAAGTATGACTCATAGCAGAAAAACTGCCTTTCTCTCAACTCCTCTAGGATATTGGGCAGGCCAAAGACTTTTGAAGCTCGAAGAGTTTTCATAGTTATACCAAGAACGGTTTTCATTTCTTTGGAAGAGGGGTACCTAAATCTTATCAAGTCTAAGGTCATTTGTGGTGTTATTAAGGGCTCTTAAAGATTTTCATGGGAAGGAATTCCATGATTTCTCTTTAATCCATTCCAAACAGGGAAACAGTTCACTGCCGTGGAAAAAAAACTCTAGACTGAGGTTCAGAACTCCTTGGTTCCCCACCCATCTCTGCCAATTATGAGCTGTGTGAACTTAGGCAAGTGACAATCTCTCTGAATCTGTCAACCTATCCGTAACAGGGGAAAAAACGATTCTCCTAAAATTTAAGAATTTGGAAAAGCAAATAGCCTGTTTAATCCTCACAGGGTTCTTTTGAGAATAAATGAGATCATGCATGTGAAAATGCTTTACACACTCCAAATGTCTTCTAAGATTATAGCTGCTATTCTTTTCCAGAGTTTTATTCCTTGGAAAGAAGTTAATCTTTCTTGTGTCAACCGAGGCTAATTTCTTCTGGTTCTTTGTTTAGGGAAGCAGAAGGATTGAGTAAATATTTAATTAAATTGACAAACTAGATTTTCCTTCCCCAGTGAATCCATCAGCTGTCAATGTTATTTACTCAATATCTACAGGGCTGGAGAAAAGGGATACAGGACAAAACTCACCATTAAAGACGATAAGATAATCTGTAATTAGGTCCATTGATGGCTAGTGACTGAGATAGGGTCCCGAGAAGAGATTGTAGTCTTTGTGGGGTAAGGAAAAAGTATCCTGACGAGGGTGGGACTTGAATTGGGCTTTGAAGGATGTCCTGGATTTTGATAAAGTAATAATCTCGCGTAATTTACCACTTTCTCTTTAGAATGTGAACTTGAACTTCATCAGAGGTGTGTTAAACTTTTTATTGATCCTCACATGTGATTGCTTACAGATCTCTGAGGCTGGAGGGGAGAAGCCCACGTGGGTTGGTGTTTCTAAGAGACTTTATCTTCTCTCAAAAGGATATTTCATGAGAAATAATTATTTATTATCTTAGATATGGGCTTCTCTGAAGAGAGCATGATGTTACATCTATAAAAAGAACTTGGGAAAGGTTTTTATCTTAAGATAACAAATGATGCTATCTATGCCTTGGCTTTTCACTAGAAGATTCCCCAAGTCCCTATACCTCTGTCTGGCAGGAGAAAAGCTTCTCTCTTTCTCTGGGGTGGGGAAGCGGGGGAGGGAGAGAGGAGGGAGAGAGAGGGGAAGAGAGATGGAGAAAAATTTGGTTTATGAGCATGGGAATAAACAAACTTCTTTTAAATACTTTCAGCAACTACTGGCCCTCAAACAACCCCTCTCTCTGTAGAATTTCTAAAAATCAGTGTATTTTGCAGAACAAATGCAGTTGGAAGATTCTGTGTGGAGGTGGCCACCAGTGGATTACCTAGAGCACTTGTGGACCTCGCCTTTTCTTCGCAAAGTACTCTGGGACCCCACTCCTCAGCACAGCTAACAGCGATCACTTGCAGCTTCTATTACAAACCAAGACCCTGCGGTCATGGAAATGGAGTTACATCAACCAAGGCCAATTTCATTTTGAGTCGGAGCTCTGTAATCTGGAATGGGATGAAATGTCTGAGTCAAAGTGAAACCTGGTAGGGACGGGAGGGCTAAAATAATAATAGTCAAGAGTCTGGAGATGAATTGGAAATGCAAAACCCAAACGGCCCACTCAGTAAGTGTGAAACGCCACTGACAAGTTAGTGGAGCTGTGGTGGCACTCCACCCCACCCACCGAGTGTCCACCGTCGGGACACCCCTCCCTGGCATTGGTGGGTGGAGCAGCTGTCTGGCCGAGTCCAGTTGCAGGGGTGCTCTGGAGGTCAAGTTGGCCCCAAATACCTTTCCCACAGCCTTGCACCTCTTCCCCTCCTGCTCTGAGGTTTACGTAAAGCATTTTTCTTTATTAAGGTGCAGCAGGGTTCATGTTTTCACTGTCACCTCCACTGATGCTGCAGAGCACGGTGGCACCTATCAGATTCTCCAAGGGAGCATGGTTTTGATAAACATGACGAAAGATGCCCAAGGGGGCAGGAAGGCCAAAGTGGGCACTTCTAAGCAGCCAGGAAAAATACCAGGGGCCAGGGTGCCTGCTGGCACAGGGAAGAGGAGAGACCAATGTTGCAGTGGCAGAAAGGATGCCGATACAGAGCAACGAAGGCACATTTTGTCTCTGTTAAGTATTCAAGTAAAACTTGGCTCTTTGTGGTGGGGTGATGTGTGGGGCGAGAATTTCATAAGCAGTGGGAGATGCCTACTCTCAGAACACTCAGCTCCAACTTCACCAACCAAGGACACCTATGGATGGAGAAGGGGGTGTAGGCTGGGATGCTGGAGCAGCCTGGCTTGTGTCTTTAAAATGGTCCAGATGATGTTGATATCCTTCCTTTTCCTGGAGAGCCATGGGTCAATGAAGCTTATTGAGGCAAGGCCTTGCCTACCTCTTGTAATGTGAGGAAATTTCACAACTAGATTTATCGAGCTAATATCCACCGCCCTTGTTTTTTTAAGTTAAGTTTACTGCAATCCTTATTGATCAACAGAGTGTTACTCAGGATAGCATTTCCTTTTCTAAATCTCTTCTTTTTTCTTTGATTTTTAAAAATGTAATATTAAACACACAAAATGTATAATGTGTAAATTATAAAGCACAATAAAGAAAAGGACATCTGTGAAGCCACCTAATATGCTTCTTGAAATGCAAGAACTGAGTACCCTGAGTGAGGGTCCTGATTTGAGGACCATAGCAGAAATCAGTGAATCTCACAATATCATCTTAACAACTAGATGACATCAGCTTCCTGGAAGAAATGGGCCGTTCCATGTTGTGCTGGATGGAAGAGGGAGATGCAGTTGTGGGCCTGGCACTGCCTGGGTGGGGAATGGGCTGAAGTAACAGGCTCTGTGCTGCTTTCTGATTCCTACTAGCTTTGCCATTTGAGCTTAACGTATCTGTGCCCCAGTTTTCTTATATGCAAGATGGGAATAATAATCATACCAACTACATAAGGTGGTTAGGAAGTGTAAAAAGGAAGTGAATAGAAAAGTTTTTGGCACAGAATAAGCCCTCAATCAACGGCAGTTGTTATCGTTATGGGGCGGGGGCGGCGGGGGGGTTGATAGGAAAGGTAAGGAAAGGAGGGTTGAATGAGCAGGAGTTAACCTTTCCTGCAATATGACTTTCCCTTGTCCTGGTCCTGTCCTTGGCCTCTTTCTCAGTGGCACCCGTAGCAAGAGGACCCAAATCTGAAGGGCCTCCAAGGGGAGTGTAAGCTGATAAAAAATGGGGCAAAAGGGGGTGATGTGGAACCATCACCTTGTTACTGAAATCTGCTCTCGGCAAGCTCTTCCCTCTACTTCTGGGTGGGACCAATCACAGCCTGGGAGGAATCACGTTGGGGTCAAATGAAGGGGAAATTGTGGCAGAAAGGGAAAGGCAAGTCCTGAGCCCATCTTTGCAGTGGACGAGGCCAAAACATCACTCTTGGATTTAGAAACATCATGAAGGGTGAGTTTTACTGTAAGTCCTTGGGGAGTAGTTTAAGGCAATTTGTCTATAATTTCCATCCATCCATCCATCCATCCATCCATCCATCCATCCATCCAACCATCCATCCATCATCCATCCATCCATCTATCCATCCATCCATCTATCCATCCATCCATCCATCCATCCATCCATCCAACCATCCATCCATCCATATCCATCATCCATCCATCCATCCATCATCCATCCGACCATCCATCCAACCATCCATCCATCCATCCATACATGGCCTTTTCTAAGGCACTGTCCCTGCCTCCAAGATGCATCAAGTCTTGCAAGACCAAAGGCTGTTGGATATACTCTGTCGGATGCTTCACTGGGAAGACAGTGGGTACAAGCAAAGCGCCGTGGGGCAGGGGTGGTTGAGGAGACATCGTCTGACCTGGGCCACCAAGAGCGAGTGTGGCTCATAGGGTGTGGATTGGGGTGGGAGCGAGACAGCCGAGGAAGGTATGTCAGGCAATGGGAGAATGGGAAACATTCAAAGTTCTGTTTGAAATGGTCTAGACAGGAATCCAGTCACATTTGAAGGACACATTTTTTTGGTCGGAACCTAAATGGGTAAAAACTGTGCTGCTAGCCAAGCTGTCACCCCGCCCAGACCCCGAAGTGACCCAGGCCGCGCTGGATGGTACCTCTGTCCATCCTGCTTGGCGGGACCTGGACTGCCTGCAAACTTGCACACTCCGGAAAGGGCGGATTTTGCCTCACAATCCCTCATGAGGCTGCGGCAGTCAACTGATGTGAGTGGCTGGAGACAGGAGAGCAGTGCCTGCTTTACTCCTGGGGGTCACCCAGTTGTGCCTGCCTGTCTCAAACCCTGGGGGCTCACGGCTGACACCCACCTACCTTGGAATTCCCTCCTCGAGATGAGAGAGACCCATGGTGGTAGATTTGTTTAAAAATTATCAATTAATCGATCAAACACAGAAACTGAGGGGAACGATCATCGGAAGATATCTTTATACATATTTCAAAAAAAAAATCTTCGAAGGAATAAAACGTACACAATTTGAATTATTCCTGAGATGGAAGAGCTCCTTCAAATAAGGGGATTCGTGCCGTAACTAGGACTAAACAAAATGCCCCAGTGAAATCCCTCTACCTGCCTCTAACGTGCAACACGGAAAGCTGTTTGCATCGTTATCCTGGAACAAATTTACACTTGTCTTAGGAAACAGGCTAAGTGTTTCCAATAATTTAGAGAGAGTGTGTTCTAGTCGTTGTGGAACCCACACATGCGGTAACAGCGCACACAGCACACCCACGGAACAAAATAACAGTTCTTTTACTCAGAGAAAGGAAGGATAATGGTTACTTAGAAAGTGTCCCAGACAAGCTGTCAAATTGAATTCAGAGAGCTGGAGTCTGACTCCAGGACAGGGCTGGCTGGCTCAGCTCCCTCGGGATTGGGGTTTCCTGCCTGCTGCAGCTTACAGACAAAGATTCTTTGTTTCCAACACTCTCTCTCTCTTTCTCTCTCTCTTTCTCGCTCTCTCAATCTCTCTCTGGTGAAAACACACACACACACACACACACACACACACACACACACACACACAACATGTAGCTCTCCAAAGAGGGTCAGATTGAAAGCAGACAAAACATTAAGTCTGGAATTTCAAAGGAAAACAATTAAAAAAAAATTAAACGGAGAGAGCAAGCTACTGTCTGTTCTATAATCATAAATCTTGCCTTTGGACACAGAAACAGCACACACTCACACACACACACACACACACACACACACACACACACACTCAGCAATCATCCCTGCTTTTGCTAAAAATGGATTAGGGGTAGTTCATCATAAAGGAAAAACATATAATGACAAAGTTCTTAACAGGCCCTCCTGGGAGGCCTGAATACCCTCAAATTTTAAGTGCACATTAGCGGACACAGACAGAGCCCGTGGAGCCACATAACCTGCTCCATGAGAGATGTTATTTACTCCCTAAAAATAACAGGCGATTACCTCACAGCATTACAGGCCTTTTCCTCAGGCACACGTGTTCCAGACCAACCCGCACTGGCCATCCCGCACAGGGCAATACGCACACGGCCCGAGGCCCCGCCAAACACACACTGACCCCCTGAGGCCCTGACTCAGGCTGCTGCCTCGCGCCCACCCCCCATGCTGGGCCCCCAACCTGCCACCCTTGTTCACTGCCACACACACAGGGCACAGGAATCCATATTCTGCACGCATCTACATTTTCTCCATCAAAGCAAAACTTCTCGGGGCATCTTTTAGATCATGGAAAAATTTGACGACCTAGGAAAGCAAAGAGAAAAGTCTACTGCACCCCGAAGGGCCCTTCGGCGTTAACAAGCATGAACTCATGGTCAACCTAACTTCAGTCCTCCCCCCACCCATGCCCCCTCCCTGCCCTGACTATTTTGAAGCAAATCCCTGGCTTCTTTGCTGAGCTTCCTGTCACACAGTGACACTATACCCGTCTTTCGGTTTCGTGTAAACAACTAAGAGTCCCACCCAAGGCTCCCCCATCACGCCCACGTCACACACCCGGGCCCCGGTGTTCCCAGGGGGCACACTCAGGTATACCCACGGGAGCCCACCTGGTCCCGTCCCCCAAACCCAGCCCGAGCACACGCAGCCCCCGTACAGGATAGACCCAGACATGCTGGGTCTTTGATGCCCACCTTCCCTTCATTCGATCCCCATTTCCAGCACCACCGTGCTGGGTCCTTCCAGAGGCCTCCCATCTTTCACTATGACCTCTATCATTAAATCATCAAGGACACCCCATAGGCGATGAAAATGCAGGGGAAAGTGGCGAGAGGTGGTGCTGTAGCAGCCATAGCCAATACGCAGCACTGACTTACAGGCCCATGTGTATCTCTGACTACATCCTCTTGAGGGTAGCTGGCTGGGTACCATGTTTCCGAGGCTCAGCCTAGCGTCCCATACATGGTAGGTTCTTAATAAATGAAGAGATGCGTGAACAAGGTGGAGGAGGGCACGAGTCCTGACTAAGGTCCTGAGAGAAGCTCTTCCCTTCCTGTGTGGTCTTGGGGGAATCCACGCCTTCCCTGACCTCCTATTGCCTCTGTTCCATGAAAGGTTTGGAGTGGATGGTCCACTTTAACATTTAATGATCTTTCATCTCTTCATTTCTCTTAGGGAACTTCTTGTAGGTCACATGCATTTTTCTATTTGATTATATGCAGTTTCATATTATTCCTTAATCGTTGCATATGTGAATCTCCCAAATAAGATTTTAAACAACTTGGCCATCTCATCTACGGTGTTACCACGCCATCTGATATGGTGTCTTTCATAACCCTGGGCGTAGTGTCAGCATGTGGTAAACCCTCAAGAACATTCTAATGATTTTGTGATAAAATCCTAATTACTACTGTAATCCATGGAGCAAACATATTGTGTACTTACCGGTGCATCAGATACCCTGGTAAGTGATTTATAAGTATAATATCACTCTTGAAGGGGCACTAAGATTGCCCTCATTCTATACGTGAGGAAACTGCGGCAGAAAAAAGTAAGAGTGACTTGACCAAAGTCACACAGCCTGTTTGAGTCCAGAGCCTGGGTTTTGGACCAATATGCTCTAAGGCTGAGGTATGAGATAAATACCTGCCTTGGGGAAATGGAGAGCATTAATTAAAGAAGGTTTAAGATGTTTGTTAGGTGCTTGATGCAAACTATTATATAGAGAATGGATAAACCACAAGGTCCTACTGTATAGCCCAGGGAACTATATTCAATACCCTGAGATAAACCATAATGGAAAAGAAGATGAAAAAGAATGTATATACATGTATAACTGAGTCACTTTGCTGTGCAGCAGAAATGAACACAACACTGTAAATCAATTATACTTCAATAAGATAAATTTTTAAAAAAGATGTCAGATGCTTGAATGAAATATGTTGAGATGATGAGGTGAGAAGCAGCCTGGAGGGAGGGGTGAACAGCAAGACCTACGTTGGAGTCCTGCTCTGTCCTAAGACCTGGGTGACTTCAAATGGACCCTGTTACCTCTGTGCCTTGTTTCCATTATCTACAGAATGGGGATAATAATAATATCAGCCCTGCCAGCTCACGGGGATGGTGAGGGGTGCAAACGACGTAATAGATGTGCAAACGCTTGGCAGACAGTGAGGGGCTGCAGAACCGTGGTCCCGGCTATGTGCACAGGTCCTGCCATCTGGAAATCTCCTTGAGAGAAGCAGGGCTCTCATTAGCATAATCTTCAGCACCGGTTAGGCATTTCACTCTGAAGGACATGGAAAGGTGGTTTCTCCCCCTCTCTCTCCCACACTTAGTGTGCAAGAAGACAGACTTTTTATCCATTAGCCCAGGTGACTGCAGACCAGGGCTGTACCCCCGGCTGCAGGCGACCTGCGTGGGTTTGCATTTCACAGCGGGTCCTGAAAGGCTTCCCGGGCGGGGGCTAGAGGCTCAGCCTCCACGGGTCGGTTTATGAGTTCCAGGAGTTAATAAACAAGGAGCTCAGTATCCTCTGACTTTTGGAGACTCAGAGGTATTTAAACAGATCCAGCACAAGGAGCTAAGGAAATGAGGGTTTAGGATGCAAAGCAGCTCTGAAGCAGAGCGCTGCTGCCCGTCCAGGGGATGCGCTGGCAGGGCCCAGGGCAAGCCTGCCCGGAAACACGGTGGAGCTCTGACCTGCATCCCGGGTGGACACACTCGTCCCTGGGCATGGAGGTCGGAGCTCGAGGTTTAGAGAATCCTCAGTCCGGGCCCCGGGACGCCCACGTATTGGGTTGGCCAAAAAGTTCGTTCAGGTTTAAGCAAAAATAAGACACGTCTTTCATTTTCACCAAGAACTTTATTGAACAATGTATTCATTAACAGAACGAAATTTTTGGCCAACCCAATACTTGGAACGGCCATTTAACTTCCAGAACCCCAGTGCTCTCCGGATAAGATCAGGTAACCAACACCAATCCCAATTACTATTTAGATACACACGATGAGAACATATAAGAATGGGATTTCTGAGAGCTGAAGTGATGGACTCATGTAAAGCTGTTGGAATCAGTATCAATAAAAATTATAACCTCATCAACGAAAAGGATGAAAAAGAACTAATAATCCAGTGGTCAGTTCAACCTACTCTTCCGTTAGTATAACATGAGGTCCTGCTCTGCCTTTTCTAGGTCAATTTGGGGCCAGAAAAGATAAAGATCAACCTCCCAGTGTGTCTCCAAGACAAACTGGGTGGCTCTGAGATGGGTCTCCCTTTCCTCTTTCTGGTTCCTGTCTGCCGTGTAGGTCAGCACTGCTCAATCTTGGCTGCAGGTTTAAGAGTAACGGGGAGAGCTTGAAAAAATTCCCAACGCCCAGCTGTCACTCCTAGAGATTCTGAATCAGTTGGTTGTGTCTGGGACCTTGGCATCAGTATTTTAAAACATTTTTTATTCTTACTTCTGTTGTATTTTTTTCAGATATATATATATATATATTTCCCTGTATTATACAGTAAATCCTTGTTGCTATTTTATACATAGTGGTGTGTATCTGTTAATCCCATACTCCTAATTTATCCCTTCCCCCATCCCTTTCCCCTTCGGTGACCATAAGTTTGTTTTCTATGTCTGAATCTGTTTCTGTTTTGTAAATAGATTCATTTGTATTATTTTTTAGATTCTACATATAAGTGGTATCATATAATATTTGTCTTTCTTTGACGGATTTACCTCACTTAGCTTGATAATCTCTAGGTCCATCTATGTTGCTTCAAATGACACTATTTCATTCTTTTTTATGGCTGAGTAATATTCCATTGTATGTATGTACCACATCTTCTCTACCCATTCATCTGTTGATGGACCCTTGGGGTGCTTCCCTGTCTTGGCTACTATAGCTAGTGCTGCTATGAACATTGGGGTGCATGTATCTTTTCAAATTCGCGTTTTTGTCTTTACTGGATATATGCCCGGGAGTGGATTGCTGGATCATATGGTAACTCTATTTTTAGTTTTTTAAGGAATCTTCATCCTGTTTTCCACAGTGGCTGCATCAATTTGTATTCCCACCAACCGTATAGGAGGGTTCCCTTTTCTCCACACCCTCTCCAGCATTTATGATTTGTAGGCTTTTTGATGATGGCCATTCAGACTGCTGTGAGGTGATACCTCATTGTAGTTTCGATTTGCATTTCTCTAATGATTAGTGATGTTGAGATCTTTTCATGTGCTTTTGCAGTTTTTATTGTGGTAAAACATATATCACATAGAATTTACCATTTTGACCATCTTCCAGTGTACATTTCAGTGGTATTAAGTAATTCATGTTGCACAACCATCACCATCAGTACTCTTTCATCTTTCCAAACTGATACGCTGGGCCCATTAAACAATAACTCCCCATTCTTCCCTCCTTCCAGCCCCTGGCAACCATCATTCTACTTTTCTGGTCTGTGTGAATCTGCCCATTTACGGCCCCTCCTATGAGTGGAGTCATACAATATTTTCCTAGGGCATCAGTAATTTTAAAAAGCTCTCCAGCTCATTCTCTGTGCAGTTAGGAATAGAGGGTAGTGCCAAGCAGGGGTTATGTATGAATTCATCTTTGGGAGGAGAGGATAGTGCAGGGATGTGGATGGAGATGATAGTAGAAAAACTGCAGGGACAGAGAAAAATAATGGGAAAAATTCACATCTCCACCCACACGACATTTAGGCAAGGTATTGCTTTCATGAAAAGCCAGCTAGAAGGGAAAGGCTGTGTTTGTCAGGGAGACTATCTGAAGTAAGGGATTTTGAATCCTACACCCTGGGTTTGAACCCTTGTTCTGCTGTTGAATAGCTGTGTGCCCTTCAGGGAGCCATTTAATAGTCCTGAACCTCACTTTCTCTGTCTGAAAAATGGGGCTAATTCAATCTACCTCTCGGGGATGTTGCCGGGCTTAAAAGCAGAGGCAAAGCACGTGAAAGTGTCTGAGGCATTGCAGAATCCTATACATATGACAGTGGCGGCTGCATTGAAAATGGGTAGCAGTTGCTTCCATTCTAATGTATTTTCTTAAGTGCATTAGCCTTGGTATCCGGTAGAGAGAGCATAATTGTTCTAGCTCGGTCCAATCTGTGACCATAGAATATTTAATTTTGGAAAAAGCTTAAAAACTGCTACAAATTAATTTTTAAAATCTAGCCTTACTTCTTGGGCACCAATAACCCTTAGAGATTGCAATTGTTTTCAAGAGGCAAGCTGGAAGGATGATTATGCCATTTTAAAGTAAAAAGACATACTCATTTGATCAGCACATTGAAGAAACATTCATAGAAGCATTTACCGTTTCAACTTCTTTCTTTTGTGCTTGATGCCAGCACCTGTCCTTTGTGAAATAAACACGTACACTCATGCGCGCGCGCGCGCGCGCGCACGCACACACACACACACACACACACACACACACAGAGCTCTGGTCCTCTTGTTGGGCTCTGGGTTTGTTTGGGGTTGTGTGTGTGCCTTATTCAAACAAGACGGAGCTAAGGTTGCATGACGTCTTCTCTTTATTTTTCCATTTAATATTTTAAGAACCCAAGATAGCTATTAGAGAAAAGCAGAAGAGAGAGGTGGGGAGGAGGGTGAAAAGCAGGGAGAGAGGAGCGTGGCTAGCTTTGTCTTGCTAATGTACTTTGTTTTGTGGACGATGGGCCGTTTAGACAGATCCAGACCACCTCAGGAGGGGGAAGGCGACAGAGCAGCAAGACAGCTCAAGTGGAAAGCTTTACTGGGGACAAAAGCTGCACCTGCAAAGCGCAGACGTAACCGTTTCTGGAGGCCAGGGCCGATGCTGGGAGATAAATGCCCGGCACCACCTGACTGAGGGCTTTGCAGTGCGCACTTGCCTGGATACTGCAGTTCATTCATTTCAGAAGAGAGGCAGCTCCTGCAAAAGCCCCAAAGAGCCCAGCGTGGCATTACAAACTCACAAAAGGACCGAGGGAAGGAACAGCAGCGCAGGTAGAGGAGAGGCTGAAAGCTAGGACCCCTGGAGGAGTAATGAATTGTTTATCAGCACAGTTCAACCCAGACAAACTTGCTTCTTAACGAAAATCTGTATTTTAAGTCCAGTATCAGATATTCTCTCATTGGCTCTGCCCTCAGAGTCTCCCTGGTTAATCCTGGTGGTGTTAGCAGGTCGCAGCCTGCAGAACGGGAGGAGCTTTCAGGGATCTCCTGCCTCCCTTCCTCCCTGCTTTCCTTTCCCTCTTCCTTCTCTCCCTCCTTCCTTCCAAGACGTGAATCCCTTATCTGCAGACGAAACGAAGTTCAGTAAGTGAACCAGATCAGAGCAGAGGGGCCCTGGACGAAAGCAGACCCTCACCTGCAGCAGCCAGGAGCTCGACAGTCAGGGGTGACTCTTACTGGCTTAGTTTGACCCTTTTACTTGACAGGAAACTGAGGTTCAGGGCATGAAGTGATTTCCCCAAAGTAAACCAGAGGTGCTCCGACCTCAATCTAATATGTTTGACACTGTAATATATTTTGTCTCTTATGGACGTTTGCAACATGATGGTAAATGGGTCACCTAATAAAATGTGGCTTGGACTGTATGATGAGTCAATATGACTTCAGATTTTTTATGGCAAAAGCCAATAACTCTGACTTCGAAAGAAAACAGTAGCAGGGACTGGCCCAAGGTGGGGTAGGAGGTGAAGAAAGTCACAGAAAACCAGGAAAGTTTACAAACATATTCATTATGTTGAATTTTTCTTCCACAGAATTGTCTGGTCATCATCTGATTATAAATTGTTAACAGGAAACAGGAAGTCTAATGTGATCGAAGGTGTGAACTTGGTCAAGACACCCAGGCTCACTGGGTCTCTGTTTCCTCCATAACCCAAGATAGTTTTGAACCGAATGTCTCTAAGATTCTTCCCTTAGAAGAGCTTTATGTTTGTCTGAAATATTATGCTGTGCTAACTCCATGCAACCAATACTGAAAACTTCTGCCTTCATTCATTCTATGCAGCAGGTGTGCCTTAAAGAAAAAGTATTGAAGGAGAGAGAGCCAAGGAAGAGAGTGCCCCTCATACTCCTACTCATCCCTCAAGGCCCCACTCAAAATGCCCCTCCTCCGTAGAATTTTTCTTCTGCCTCAGGCAGAATTTTTTCACTCACATTTTTTCTCCCTTAAACCAGGTACCATGAATTATTCACTTGTTTAAATGCCTGGAATCTAACAGTGTCTGGAGCAGGAAATCTCCACAACGTTGTTTCATGAATAAAGATGCTAAGAAATGTATTGTAATGTTTGCTAAAACCCTCACTGGCGAAAACCATTTGCTGAGACCATTTTCTCTCTCTTTCAACCAAAGCAAAGCAACTAGACCAAATCTCCAAATCACCACTTTAAAAATGAATTGGTATCGCTTAAATTTCTTACCAACAACCCCCTGAAAATACGACATTGCAAGAATCCTTGAAATCTTCATTTCATTGCCTTCAACAAAGAAATCCCCCGCCTTTTGGTTTTGAAAGTGAGCAGCATCCGTTTCCTTCCAAGAGCAACACGCTTTCGTTCGTGGAGTAACAACCTCAAGTCGCATCTTTATGGAATTATCACAAGGTATTTTACAACCTTGTCATGTTTTTCAATGAGCAGTGTAAGGGGTATCAGCTTAGGCTTCTAGAAAAACTGAGTGGACAAGAGAGTTGGGGCACACACCTGAGGTTCCCCCACCGCAGTCTTACCATCGTGGACTGTGCTGGGCTGGTAATGAGGACAATTCTACATGTGAGAGAACAGACTCACCTTCTTTGACATTCAGTCGTGAGGACGGGTCCGTGTGGGAGGTTGTGTTATAGGCCAACAGTGAACCTGAAAGGCGAAGCAAAAGCACCAGGTTATAACCAAGACACCCTTCCGAGATCAAGACTAGGAGATGGGATGAGAAGTGAGGGGGGAGGGCAGGAGACAGGGGGAAGGATGGAAGGACAGATGACTGACTCCTTGAGAGAAACAGTTAATGTCACCCATTTGGGGGGCCAATCATGCAGGATAGCTTCCTGGAGTTAGGGTCTGAGGAAGGTAAGACAATGCTCGTGGGCAGGACACACACAAGCCCTCCCAGCAGCCACGTTTAAGGTTCTAGAGTTCTTGGGGTCCACACTATATCACAGCAGGAGCACAGGGCTAGGGACTATGTCCTGGTGCTTCGACCGGCTTCCCGTGTGACCGTGAATGCGGGACTTTATGTGTCTGGATCTTGATTTCTTTGCCTTGAACTACAAGAGGGGGTGGCAGACTTTTTATACAGACCAGATAGTAACTATTTTAGTCTCTGTGGGCTGAATATGGCCTCTGTTGCACATTCCTTTTTGTTTTGGTTTTGTCTTGTCCATGGGCCAGCGCTGGCCAGATTGGACTGCAGCTTGTATTGCCACGCCCTGGAAGAGAAGCCCGGCCACTTTCTTCCCACTGTGATGTCCTTTGGGTTTACAGGTGGGCAACGTGCTTGGATCATCACGCTTGGTGAAGGGGGTGCTAGGAGCTGGGAAAGGGGTGGGGCTGGCAGTGCTCCCTGGAGTAACTTTTGTCTCGCTTTATGCATAGCTAAGAGAATACAACTCAACGTGAGGCATAAGCCGCTGTATTTTCTGTCACCACAGGGTACTGATATACAATCTTTTAGAATTAAATGTTCATGCAGAACTACTTTTAGCAAGCACTAAAAGTAGTTCTAGCCTGGGCATTTTCTAGTAGGTTTAGTCTGGGCATTTTCTAGGCTTTTTCTTTTTTTTTATTGTTGTTGCATGTAAAAAAATTCTCCCTTCTTTCCTAAAACTAGACTTGTGCCTTTGTTTCCAGCAAATCCAAGAGCTTTATTTTGGAAAACGTAGGCATTTTTGTCATCCTCCTTGAGGCTCTCCCGTGGAAACTCTGAAGTGCAATCAAGAGGGCTGGGATCTGCTTTTATAAGCTTGACATGGGTGTTGGAAGCTAAAAAATCTTTCTAAACCATCCTTTGCCTGCTCCCTGGGACCGAGTGGATGGACTCGGGTGCCAGGGCTTGGAAAAGGGAATGGGCTGTCAGACACTCCTATTTTTAGTCTCAAGTCCCGGAAGGGACACGGGAGTGGAGCGGCTGCCTCACCCAGCTGTGGGCGTTTGGTTGTGTGCCTCAGAGAAGCTGTGCGCCCTTCCAGGCCAGACGACGAAGAGAGAATTTTGGAAGAGTCATCCAACTGCCTAGAACCTCTGACTTTGGGCTTAATCAACTATTCCTTTCAGCTCTGCAACAGTTCCAGACAAAAAAAGCAGAGGGGTGGTGATGGTACTGAGAGAACTCTATGCCAAAGTGTGGCTGTGTGGACACACCTTTAGAAAGGAGGCAGTCACGCGCTTGGAATAGCCAAGAATCAGATGCGTTTGGTTCTTCTGTCCTCAAAAATATCAAGGACAAAGTGATTTCTTGCACTTCATTTAATATAAATTTTTATGCACATGAGAGTTTAGAATTCGACCTGCTTCTTACCACTTACTAGCTTGGTGACCTCCATCAATTTACCCAATCTCTCTAAGCCATAGGGTCCTCCTATATAAAATAAGCTAATAATAACACCTACCAGCTAAGGTTCTTATGAGGAGTCAATAAAATAATACACACAACTGCTCGGAACAAACCTTGGCTCAGAATGAATGTTCAATACACGCTAGGTATTATCACGACTATTTTTATATCTTTTCTCCCACAGACACAACGATGACACACAATAAACTCGTTATAAAAGAGCTTTCTGGGCATTTGCCTTGTTCTCTGGAATTAGAGTTATGAATGGGTTCTGCTGCAATAAGAAATAATCCTCCATGACTGGAAGGAGGTTAAGAAATGGAAACAAGCGTTCCAAGGGAAGAGAAAACAGTCTCTGGAGTAAGACCAAGAATGTCTGCCTCTCTGTCCCTGACATTCTCGGCCTCAGGCGGAAACCTCACGGCTGGAGCAAATAAAGAAAAATGATGGTCTCGGAGGACCGAACTGTCTGAGTCATTAGTGCAGATGTAGCTGAGAGCACGAAGCTTAGATAAACCGCACTTATTAAATTTCCCCCTCGGTGAAAGTTCTTCCTTGGGCACACGTGAATTCCAGAGGAAACTCCCAGAAAGCCAAGAGGAAGGGTCGTTTGACCTGTGCAAAGCTTGCATGAAATACATATTTCATGGTAACCTAGGAGAAGGATTTTGCCCTGAAGACTGCTCTTGGTTCAAGTTTCACTCCTAGAAGGAGAGGCTGCCTTCCCTGTGCAGGGGCTGATTTGGGGTGTCTGACCTCCTTCCCAAGGGACCAACTTTCCCTTCTCTCCTCCCATTTTTTACTTAACCAGTTCCTCAGGCTACAGAGAGTGGCAGGCACACTCT
>NW_006790311.1:3911631-3917642 GCF_000442215.2 Lipotes vexillifer | reverse complement strand
ACACTCTTTCCTTAAAGGAATTTGTTCAGATGCAAGAAGGTCCTCCCTGGAGCCTGACCTCTCACTCTGTGGCTTTGGATATCTCTCTCTCCTTCTTTGAGTCACCTTCTGCGTGGGGAGAACACCACCTTGTCAGAGGAAACAGGCTGTGATGCTAGGAGGGAAGCCAACACTCTCGGGATGCTTGTCGTCGTGCGCCGAATGCTTTCTGTCTATTCTCTCACATAATTCTCACACAGATGATGAAATCAACATTCAGAGAAGTCAAGTAATTTGCCCAGGGTCACGTAGCCAGAAAGCCTAGGAGGCGGGATGCCCATTCTGGTCTATCTACAAAATCTGCTCTCAGCCCAGCAGACCCTGCAGCCTCAGGCTAAATCGAAGAAACAGACAACACTCACTTACGGTGTTGGAATCAAGACAGTGGCTGCCTTTGGGGAGGAAGTGGGGGTGATGGAGCAGGGCACACGGGGGCTTCTAGTCTCCCCCTTGACCTGGAGGGACTCATATGAGTGAGTGGATTCACTTTGTGATAATTCCTTGACATGTGCATTTATGACTTTTGCACTTCTCTCTATGTGATACTTTAATTAAAACGTTTGTTGCCTTATCTGTTTATGTATTTACATACGCACGAGGGCTTCTATGTGTGTCTATGTATTTGGGGCCCTGAAAAGCACGGAGCAGCTGCTGCTGAGAACAGAATAGGCTCCCCAGTGTGAAAGCACAAGGACAAAATAATTTCCCATTGTCTCGTCCATCCGTCACTGGTACAGTACTTGGGATCTGAGAGAGGATGGAAATGAACAGAGCGAAGCTTGCAGGTGTGGGTGGAGCCCAGCAATCGGGCTTTCTCCAGCTCCACATTCCCACGAGCGGACCTAGCCTTCCTCTGGGGCACCTGCAGACGAGACAATGGCCGTCTGAGCGCCAAAGCCTTTGTCTCCCGCCTTGCAGACACCTTGCCAGCCCCACTGCCAGCCTCTTGAAGCCGGGCTTCCTTTTCTCTGCACTGCCATCAATGGCTCTGGCCGGAGGGTGCAGGTGGGCAGGTAGGAGGAAGGAGGCTCTGTGTTCTTTTTCAAAACAATTTTTAAACATCTTTATTGGAGTATAATTGCTTTACAATGGCTGTGTTAGTTTTTGCTTTAAAACAAAGTGAATCAGTTATACATATACATATGTTCCCATATCTCTTCCCTCTTGAGGCTCTGTGTTCCGAACAACAGGCCTGGCTGACGACTGAGTCCCGGGAAATCTGGCCTTTTGTTCTCCTTCACCGGTCAGACCCGGCCTGGGAGGGATAATGCTTCACTGGCTTAATTGCCCAGAGCCATCACCTTTGCCGGAACATCTGAGGCGGCCGGTGGGGACACCACAGAACGCAAAATGTGTTTTCCATTATGTTTAAATTAAAAATGGGAATCAAGATAGATACCTTTGCAGTGGTCTCCCTGTCACCCCATATATTTCATTTCTCTAGCGCTGCCACTATTTCCAAACGCATTTTCTTAGCATTTTTCATGGGTCAGACGCAGACAGACAGACGGAACACAACTTTCTGTAAAATGAACAACTGCTCTTTCCTTCTGTCTCTGGCCGCCCCACCCAGGACCTTTTGGGCTCCCAGAAACCCCAAACTCCCCCCAGCGGCCCTGGGTCTGAACTGCCGTTTGGGGACAGCTCCCACTTCCTTTGAGGTCCGTCCCAATCTTGCCTTGTGACACCCAATCTCATTTCCCGCAGCCCGAGACTGTAAATACGGCCTCTGCCTGCATGAGATACTGATGCGGCCGCCCGTCAGGTCCAGAGTATGGGGTGCCGCGCGGAAGAGAAGGGCAGAGTTGGCGTGCAGATAGGTTTGGCTTAATCGGCCTCATTCCAGGAGGCCACAGGGAAGTTTTTGGAAAGCATTTATCTCTGGGTACAAATGAAAACAGAAATGCTGTGGGGAAAGCGGCCTGGCCCTCCACATGGGAGCCCCAGGGGCGTGAGGCTAATTTCACAGCAGGGGAGGGAAAGACCCGGTGGCCCAGGTGAGCGGGCGCTGTCTGTGCAGCCTGGCCTCTGCCCTCAGAGCGTGAGGCTGTGGGCATAGCTGCACCACGGGCCTTAGGAGGCCTGGGTCTCAGGCTGCTCTCCAGGGGCTGGGCACGTCTGAACCAATTTCCGAAGCACTCCAGGCCTCATTTGCTTTGGCTTTAAAATGGGGATTTATAATTAGTTGTCCATGGTGTCCACAAGGGGGCACCCTGTCTGCCCCGTAAAGTGAATGACACCTGGGCAGATGCAGCCTGAGCCCGGGTGTCCCCAGGAGACTCCAGAATGATCCCAAGAACTGTGGGCATCTCCCCAGACCCAGCCCCCACTGTCCTCCTCCCATTTCAAGTGCGGGTGACATTACAGAGGGATGGTATAGGGTACAGTCACTCCATCTGGGCCAGCCGGAAAGCCAGGGTACGGAGAACAGGAGCCTCCAGGCAGGCCAGGTAAATCCTAGCACGCCAGACAGCGGGGCTCAGGACACTGTTATTGCTTCTCCACCCCGGAAAATACATTTTTAATTTGAAGTTTGGTTTTTAAAATTTGAAAGTATAGCTCCTGTTCTGACAACCCGAATAAATACTCGAGCACCTTTGGTGAAAGTGTAAATTTGGTGTCAGAGCTTCTTAATCCTACCATGTCCTTTGTTCTACTAAAGTCCAGAAAGCTTGGACGCCTCTGGGGAGGCGCAGCTGCCTTGCAGTCTTCTGACCCGGGGCTAAGTTAGAAGGGCTCCAGTTCTCTTCTATCCACTCTCTTTAGCCCCACTGCACTTCCTCCCTCTGTGCTGAGGAGCTCAGCTCTCTTCCTTCCACCTCTTGCCAAAATGGAACTGTTTGAACGCCACCCCCTCCTCCACGAAAGGACAGATGACAGTGCACGAGGCATTAGCACCCTTCTCCCGGCCTCGACTCAGCTGCCCCAACCTCTCCCCAGAGCCCTGGCCTCCCTGCCTCCACACAAAACATCCGCTGGAAGTAAGTCTGGAAAAACAATACAGTGTTTGAAGGCAAGTCGGTGGGCCTTGCGGGGTTCCCAGCAGTCCTGAGAGCAGACAGCCACCACGCACATGACCTCCTGCAGGCGTCTCAGTGGATCCCCCCCGCCCACAACCAGGGGTCCCAGAGGCTGCAGCTGAAAGTGGACCCCAATTAACAAGAGGCATGAATCAAAAATTGTTTCCATGATGGCAGGTCATTTTAAGTCTAGGTTCCTCAAAAGGCCTCTAGAGTAGTACAACACTATGCTGGGCAAGTTTTTTTGAACCTTAATACAAGTATTTTAATTTTTGCTTTTGCAGGCAGACATAGTTTTGCATCGTTGCTCAGACCCCTTTGTATTTTTCTGTTGCACTCAACATTGTATCATATATGTGCTTTGTTCATCTCCACTCAACTCTGGAGATTTGCTCCGCTAATGAGCTCCTTTCTGGAAATCTCACATTATTATTGCTTTGGGGGCATCTCCCTTAATGTCTACAAATACTCTTAGAAAGAACGAAGAGAAGAGATCCACCCTTTTTCATGCCCTGCTACATATACCCACAGACCCAACCCTCTGGCGTCCACTTCATCCCAGCCTGCTTGTTCCTTATCTGTTCTCCTCTGATAGAAAGCCTCTCAACAGTTACCCACGACCACCTTATGAAATTCCTTGGCTTTCTGAGCATAGGTTGGTCTTGCTTCAGGGTCTGTGGCTTGGGTTCTTCTGTGAGAGGAAGTCCCAGCGGGGACTTCGGCTGTTTATGGACCCGCCAGTAAGCAGGGCCTGGGATCACACGGTCTGAATGGGCTCTCCCCACATCAGTCAGAACGTGCTTGAACATTCCCTCAACAAGGGCATCTGATAACTGGGCCCTTTAAGTCCTCCAAGCTCTCTGTCCACACTGCCGTCCATCTCTTCTCCCACAAAGTGATTCCTGGACCTCCCGCCGTATGACACCAGGAGGAGCAGAGAGGCAGACTCGGTCGGCGTTTTTGCTTTGCTGGTTTCTCCTTCTCATGCCCAGCTTCTGTGTGCCCACTTGCACCTCCTGCCCTGCCCAGCTAGCATTAGTGCAGGACTCTGTGCAAAGATCCTTTCTAAAGATATTCTATAAACACTTAAAGAAATACAGATTGTTAGAAAATGCTCATTCTCCAAAGCTCAGAAAAACTGGTTGGAAAACTGCCCCCGTTTTTGAAATTGTCATTTCTTGGGCTGACCTCATGTTGCAGCAGGACTCAGACATGAGGTCATTCCCCTGGTGTTAACATACACTGCATCACCCACACAATCCCACTGCTTACCAGACGCCTCGGAGGGTGACTGGGGAGCCCAGAGGCACCAGTGGAAACTTCCGAAGGCATTTTCAAATTTTTTCATTTTTACACCCAGGGTGTGTTGCCCCTACCCCACAGAGTACACTGTTGCAGAAGGAGACAGAAGATTACAGGAACGGTGAGCTGAAGACCCACCGGACAACGGAACATAGATGAAGAACTAACTAACCCAGAGCCCAGGAGACCCGGGAAAGTGGCCCGTGGGCACTGTCCAAGGATCTCAGCTTTAAAGGGGCTTTCAAATCATCAACCTCCTTCATTCCGAAGCTGAACTCCTGCAAGATTCCCAGCAGCCACGGACAGCAAACACTGCACCCTGAGGCTGCCAGTGGATCTTTGGGCAGGGCTGACTGTTAGAAAGCCCCCTTGTAGAATGAATCCACAACTGTTTTCCTGTAGCTTCAACTTCCCCATCTTAGGACCATGTTTTCTGGCCACAGAACAGTCCTTCGGTACTTGGGGTCACCGATATGCCACCTGTATTTCTGGTGAAGACTTAAGGCCGAGGTTAGTAGCACGTTTATCAAAATTCTGTTCTGATGTGTATGTTTCATATCAGATGAAATTCATATCAAATTGATGGGGCTTGGCAATAGAGAAGCCTAATATTGGATAAATCCTTTGGACAACCGCGCACTTTCTTTCATAAACTCTTCCTTTCCAAAGCTCTTTGCCTTCTGACTCTGCCAGGAGAAAGCTTCCAACAGATCCTAACCCACCTGTAGCATCTGCTACACTTCCTGTTTAGTTGGGAAGGGTGTGTAGGTAACAGCGGGTAAAGGTGGGTTAGGGGGTGCCAGAGTGACCCCAAGAATAAGAGGAACTTAACGTGTAAATATTCAAAAACGTAAATCTAGAGTTTACTGTAGGAACTTTAAATCATCGCTCAAGACAATACCAGCCAGGGTGTCCATCTATTTATAGTTTGGGGCAAAGCAGTTTCTGGAAAGTGGTTCTCATGAGAACAGTGTGACTTGCCTCTGGCAGACCCCACGGGGCTGCAGCTCCCTACTTTTTCTCCATTCCTTGCTTTCCTTCCCTTGTCATGGCAGGACTGGGTCAGTCCCCTCGCAGGGTCTCTGGGAGCCAGTGCGATCTTGGCAACTTGACACCCAGACAGGCTACTCCTATAGCATCCGCCCAGCATAAACCGACAGCCCGGGACCCTATCTCCTTTCCCTGGGTTGGGAACCAGTCTTCATCCTGAGTGGCTGGGCAGAATTCTCTCCCAGCCCTGGGGACTTAGGCTGCAGCCTCTGGGGTTGTTTTGTTACCCAGAAAGGGAAAGGACCAGGCACTTACTTTCCCTGAGGTAGCTGAGGTGTGACAATAGCACTTCCGTGTTGTAGAGGGAGGTGGCTCGGAGGAAATCCTCCTTGTTCAGTTTACACAGTTCCTTGCCGTCCATGTTCTGGAAGAAAGATGTGTCGATCTCCATCAAGCCGTACTCCTTTATCGCCCACTCCAGCCACTGCCTCACGTGCTCCTGCGTCCACAGCGTGGGGTCTGCAGGGGAGATGGGCTGTTAGCAAGGCTGCGGGACGCAGGGTTCCACCCCTTCTCTGTCTCTGCCTCTCTCCTCTGTCTTTTCCTCTCTCCCTCTCTCCCCATCTCCAACTCTTTCTCCTCCCTTCCCCCTCCTCAATC
>NW_006790311.1:3883242-3911604 GCF_000442215.2 Lipotes vexillifer | reverse complement strand
CCCCCTCCTCAATCCCCCCTCCCCCCAGTGAGAAAGTGGTTCCCTCCCAGACGGTCCTCCCAGAATGCCCATCCGGCCCCGTCACATCTGGCGCTGCCTGAACCACTTAGCGCTCTGGAAAGGTTCTGAGACGCCTCACTACGCATCCAGACAGGACATTCTCTTTAAAGCCTTTGGAGGGCAACCGAAACCTCTGCCTGAGAAATGGTGGCATCAAAATGAAAACAAGCACAGTTTCCAACACCCAGGGACCAATGTCTCCAGAAAGGGCCACCATCTGTATCTTAAGAACATCAGTGATTTCACGGAAGAACAGTGATCACTCCGATGGCTGCAGAAAAGAAGATGTGCGTGGACACTTGGACCACAATTCCATGTGTGCAGTTGGAAAACCCAGTGGTGTTAGTCTTAATAACTTAACCCCAATCTGGGTTTTCTCCCTTTGGAGACAGCTGTGTTGAAATTTCTTTAAAATCATCCTGACAAAGTTTTTAGGATATTTAAATCCCCAAAGACGCGAAATGGGGAATTCCCTGGTGGTCCAGTGGTTAAGAGTCCACCTTCCAATGCAGGGGTCACGGGTTCGAGCCCTGGTCTTGGAACTAAGATCCCACATGCTGTGGGGCAACAAAGCCCTCGTGCAGCAATGAAGACCCAGCGCAAAAAAAAAAAAAAAAAAAAAAAAAAAAAAAAAGATGGGAAATGGTGTTGGAGGGAGAAAACATTTTGGCTCTCAAGTGAACATACATAATGTAAGGACTGAGGTTGTAAGGTCTCCACTTGGGACCCTCAGACTCCTCCCCAGCCAGGGGTGTGTATATGGGGAGCATGTGTAATTTGAGTACTGGTGATGAGTTCTAGCAGGTGGCACGGTAGGTAGAGCCCTTATATCTTATCACGTATCACCATGTCTTTCCTTGGCCCCCAATTATTAGAGAGTCCAATACGCAATTAAATACGCTTATCACAGAAGCAAGCTACATGGGTCTTGCACTCATGGAAGATAATCCACGCGAAACACTAGGGCAGGAAAGCACAGAATTAGGCAGCAGAGTTTTCTTGTGGCAGTTCGAGAACTCGTGGGCAGAAGGGGTCACTGTGAATTTGGAGTCATGGAAGGCTTCCTGGAGGAGGGGAGATTTGATGGTCCCCAACTTCTACTGGGCCTGTTTTATTGGACTGCTCATTTGGTAGGGATATCTGTGCTACCACTCAACCACCTCACCTCTCATTCTAAGGGTCTGTGAAGGCTCTTGGCAAAAATGGGAGCAGGTCTGAATGATTAGGAGGGGTTGTGGGGAAAGAAACAAGGTTTATACCAACCACCCAGAGCCCGGTAACTCATAACACTCCAGATTTTGAACGCCTCCTAGGTGCCCGCTGCTCCACGTGTGCTATTTTTCACTCATCAAGAAAAGACTGCAAAGTGGCTTTTCTCTTCGTTTTGCAGTTGGGAAGTGGCGTCTTGAAAGCTTAAGTCCCCAGCTCAACCTTCAGTCCCAGTCTGAGCTGGAATTCCAGTCAAAATCCTCCCAGGACTGCACTTAGTTGAGGGTCCCCCACCGCAAGCCTCCTCTCCTCTCCCCTCTCCCCATCCTGCCTTAGCTCCCCCGGGAGGTGCTCTGCCATCACCCCAAAAAGCAGAGCTACTCGGGGCTTCATTGTACAAGTCTGCATCTCTCTCTCTCTGTCTCTCAGATAAATTTCTTGCTCTGTCTTACTCTTTTGCTCTCCGGGAACAATCAGGCACGGAACATTGGTAAATGGAAATAATTTTGCACCATTTCAGAATTCTAAAGAAAAGTGTCCTGGGGGAACTTGGATTACGTAGCATATATATATTTTTTTCATCAGCCGGCCTCTGCCTCTCCAAATTCCTCACTTTGAGTATCCAAGGCCTCAAATACAATTTTACACTGTAGATTTTATTTATTTTATTATTTCCTCCCTTGCTTTGGGCTCTGTCACAATATTCTTTCTCTTCCTTTACAGCACACTGAATTATAAATTTTCCGCTGTGGAGCGTGCTAAACTCTTCCAAATATATTTCCTGGATGATTGAGTCCTAGTTTCTTCCCATCTGAACTTGGAACTGGTGGTGAACTAGGGACCTCATTTATACTTGTCTTAAAATCCCACCATAAATTCAATTGGTTGTTCCACTGATGTTTTATTGCCTTGATGTGTGGACTTGCCCAAATGAGACTTTCTGTTACGTCCAGGAGGCTGACCAACATGTGTGAGGATAATGCTTAAAGATCCAGCCAGAGGTAAAACAATGAAGTGAATCCTTAGGTAGGGAATTCATGACACCAAGTGCTTTGAAAACCCTTTGATAGGAATTTATGCTCTTTTCATCATTACTGCTGTGGTTACTCTGGCCCCCTAAGACTGCAATCTTGATACTCCTTTTGAAAGTATTTCAACACTAATTCAGAGTTGAAGGGTCAACCAAACAGTCTGGTCATTTCCCCCCCACCCCTTCTCTACCCCTGCCCAAAAGTGACTATGGAAATGAAATGGTGTCAACATTTGGCTCAGAGACAACCTCTGGCCTCTTAACTCTTCTGTCCTCAAGATTTCCTCCCCATGCTGGCCACTGTTTAGAGGAGCAGTGTGGAGGTGGGAGGGTGGGGTTTGATTCCAAGTCAGCAAAGGCCTGGAGAGGTTCGGCTCCAATGGGGGGAGTCCAGAAGTTTCCCTCCAGGCCCGCTTTAGCTCAGCATCATTTCTGCCTTCTTTCTATAATAAAGGAGAAGGCACCGTTTTCTTGCCTCTCACAAATGCACCTGAGCTACACACGCCTAGCTGGTGTTCCCGGGGAGGGAAGATCGGATGTTACAAGATAGACGTAGCATCACAGGGATGAGGCCATCTGCACAGCGCCTGGCACCGAGAGGCACTCAGTATACGGAGCTATTCTTCCCCTTCCTCTGTGAGGTTACGCGCTTGTGGAGAAAGGAAATAAACATGCTTTCTGAGCGGGTTTTCAAGTCCTGCAGGGCACAGAAAAGTTCCCGCTGGTCCACCCCTCTCCTGCCTCACCTGTTCCCACACCTCCCGCGCCTGCCACCTTGAGTTTGGCCCAGAATACAAGCATGTGGCTGTGTTCCTAGGAGACGGTGACACACAGCTTCCCATGGAAAAGAAATATACAAAGAGCCTAGGACGGAGCGGCCCGTTACAAAACCACACCTTCTAGACCGAGCCGCAGATTCCTTTGGATTACCTCAAAGAGACATCTAATCCTTGGCCCTCAGACACAACTGCATTTACACTTTTCCAAATGGAAGGGGTTGGCCTTCTCGGTAAACTGATTTTGGTAAGTCATTCACTTTGTTTCAGATTTGGACACTCTGGCTCCTTCTACCTGTCATGGACTCTACACATGGTAGTTTTTCCTCCCTTTTCAACCAGGCAGCTGAGTTCACCAGCAGAGGCGGAGTGTCCAGCCAATGCATGGAAGGCTTGAACAATGATTTTCTTTTCTGTAACCAAAAGCACCAACACCTAGGAAAAATCGCCTATTTTTACCTCATGACATAACTTGCTGCACACATGTTCAGGCTCTCCTTTTGTTAAATATAGTTATTTCTGTTTTGAATCTGGAAGAGCTGGCTGTAATTTTGGAAAGGTAAGACCCTGCAGATGCCAGGAAGTGCATGCCTGATGGACGGGACAGACCTCTGTAGCCACTCGTCTCCTTAAAGGCAAAGGTGGGCACATCTGGGTGTCCCCAGGATTCCTTTTGGGTTCAGAAGGCCTTGCCTCTCCTCTCTTTGCAGGCCTCGTCCTGTGGAACCAGGCACCAAGGGTAGACTCTGTGATGTGACCTGTTTGAGGGCAGGCCTTCCAGAATCTGCACTTCAGGGCTCTGGTGACATTTGGGAAACTGTCTTGGAGGGCAGCCAGGGAAGAAAGTGGGAAGTGCAGCTTTCCCAAGTGAGCATTTCCATAGAGAACAGGGTACCAGGTGAAGGTGTAGGTGCCCACTGGGACGACTAGCCCAGAAGACTGAGGACGCGGGTGGCAGCCAGCGAACTGGGTCCCAAAGTACCTGCAGGGACGATGACCCTCCTCTCGTTGGTGGTCATGTTGGGGGGAGGGGGGCCGTTCTTCTCGTCCATGTAGCTGTTGTAGCTCATGGCGTTGGACTCGCCTCCGCCCACTAGCTTGCCGCACTTGCTAACACTGCAGTCCACCGGAGACTCCCTGGAGTAAGAAAAGACAAAGCCCAGAGGAGGTCATCAGCGTCACTGCCACCGCTGCCACCGGCACACCCGTGGAGCCACTGCCCAGCCCCATTTGGTGGAATGACGATGACGAGGACGCTGCTGACGCTGCTTTATTTCTATCCACGCGGCCACCAGAGTTTTCTCCAAATCCCAGCCCAATCCTATCATTACGGTACTTAAACACTTTCTGGCAGCCCCTTGCTGCCCTCAGACTGGAGTCTGGGCCTCTGAGTTCGGCGCTGCTGCCCTCCTGCTCTGCCTGCAGCTGACACTTTTAGCCTTGTGGCCAGGCGACCTACGGTCCCGAGGCACGTGCACTAGACCTCGCTCCCAGACAGGCCTTGCCCCGCTCCCAGAGCACCCTGTTTCTGCCATGGCTCTAGGACTTGTCACATCATGTGATGGTTAGCCTGGCAGGTGCCCTTCCCCTGGCTTGATTGGGAGGTTCCTGATGGTGCCATGACTTTTTTTTTTAAGTTTTTTTTTAAATTGTGGTAAAAGTCTCATAAATCATACTATTTTACCCATATTCAACTGTACAGTTCAGTGGCACTAAGTACATTCACATGGCTGTGCAACTCTCACCATCATCCATCTCCCGAATTTTTCACCTTCCCAAACTGAAACCCTGTCCCCAGCAAACACTGCCTCCCCATTCCCCTTCCCCGCCCCCCATCCCCCGGCCCCTGGCAGCCACCAGTGTACTTTCTGACTTTATGAATTTGACTATTCTAGGCACCCCGTATAAGTGGGTTTTAGACAAATACACCTTTTTAAACCCTCTCTATAGTGCCTTACAGAGGGGGTGAGCCATCACTGTTTTTGGAGTGAATCATTTCTGTTGCATGCATATCATTTTAACGTGTTTCTCATGCAATGTTCTATTTGAACTTCCCAATCACCCGCCAGGATAGGCATGGCAAGGGTTAATATCTCCTTTCTATGGTTAAGGAAACCAGAGAAGTACACGGCCAGGTTAGCCCCTGATACTTTGCAGTGTGGGAGCGGAGGGCTTCAGCTCAGCGACGAGCATCTGTCTGGTGACTGAGCTGACATCTCAGTTGTGGCCACCTGGTGCCCACAGCAGCCTGGCAGAACACTCTGCCTACCCCGAGCCCAGGGCCATGGAACTGCCCCCATCAGGCACTCCCAGGCAGTGCCATCCTACCCTGCCCTCGCTTCTGCTCAGCCCCTCCAGCAGCAGCAGGACTGAGGGAGGCGACTAGAGGCCAAGGAAAGGCTGCGGCCCTGTCTGGAGCAGGGAGCATCAGTTCTGGCAACCTGGGAGACAGCCAGTCCTCGCAAGAGCTCCAAGCCAGGCTTTCAGACCCAGGAGTTCAGATAAGGTTCAGATTACAGCCGGCCAACTCCGGGCCGCAGAACCTCGCAGGGCTTTCCAGAGGCCTGGCCGCTGCCCTCCCTCACTCTGCTGTGGGCAGGAACAGACCATCCCGAGGCCTTAAGGACCAGGGTTGTGCCAGATCGACCCGCCCGTCCTGCAGAGGCCGAAGCCCCGCGGGCAGGAGAGCAGTCGCTGAGCCGGGAGAAGGGAGTAACAGCTTGGGAGGGCGGGGACTCGGCAGGGTTGGTGAGGCCAGAGCACATTCAATAAAGAAAATTAAATGAATTTGTTTCTTAATCTGAAAGGAAAAAAATATTGAAGATCACTTATCATAGCCGGGAGATAAATGCCCCACTGAGATGTTAGAAGTCAGACGGTAATTTTTTCCTGATGTCTTACAGAGGGGAACATGGGCTGAAAATGAAAATAAGATGTATAACTTACACATGTTAGAATTTAAGGTTTTACTATTCGCCTACTGTTTTTCCAGGCAGAGAACCAAGAGCCAGCCGTCAGAGCCCCAGATTGTTAAAGGTTTAATGTCCCCATAGCAGTCTGAGAGGAGGCAGTAGCACATCGGGGCTTTGCACCAGAGTTTGGCCCTTTGGCTTCTGCTGGAGAAAGACTTGGCCTGAGATGAAGCAGCCCCAGAAAGACCCCGGCGCTGTGTCTGAGCGGAGCTCTTGCGGAGCTGGCGTGGTCTCCACGCCTCCTCAAGGCTAACCGCAAGTGGGCGCATGCGCACACAGGCGCATACGCTACCCATGCAGGCACACGCACCCATGCACGCACATGCAGGCACACGCACCCATGCACGCACATGCAGGCACACGCACCCATGCACGCATGCACGCACATGCAGGCACATGCACGCATGCACGCATGCACACACACGTACACACACCACCACGGCCTGGCAGCCTTTCCCAGCATACTTGTCCATGGTGAAACAACCCAAGTGCCGCAGAAGTTTGGAGGATTAAGCTGGCCCTTAACCAAGAGAGCAACGTTTTCATTGGCTGGGAACACAGTGCAGAGAGTGAGGTTGCCAGAGCACACACTTCCCCTGGCGGGGGCCAGAGAACTTTCTGCGAGGGGGCGGTGTCGGGTGAGGGCGGGTGTGGCGGAAGGGGACTTGCCCTCCGCGGGCTGCGCCCCACTTTGGGAACATTGGGGAGACAAATTGTGAAAATTCTTTTCCATGTCAGCTGGGCCTCTGGGGATTTCTGTGCCCAAAACGGACCCCTTGCCATGCAATGGTGAAAAGTCAGACCTCAGAAAGCATCGCAATGAATTGACCCCTTATGCCATAGGTGCCTGGGGCAGGGCCAGTCCCTGGGGCCAGGAGGAGAGAAAAATAAATTTGGAAAGAGGAATTGTTTGGTAAAAGCTGCCTGGTATGTCACCTGGTAAGGAGTCTGAGCACTGCGGTGAGAGAGGCACCTGCTTGCGGAGGGGGGCGGGGCGTGGCCAGGCCAGATCCCCGGGGGAGGACATCTGAACAGGGTCAGGCCCCGGGTTCTCCTGCTAGGGTGACCACGGGGGCCGGCCAGTAATGGGAACCTGCTCGTTTCCTATCGCAAAGAAGCGGCCATATTTCAGGGTCCAACCCCCCCCCCCCCCCCCCCCAGCACTGTGGAGAATGCAAACCCCCCCCCCCCCCGCCCCGTGTTCGCACCTGCTCCCCAGCGGGGCAAGGTGACCTGCTCGCCCTCCGGGAGCAAGGCCCTATCCTTGGTCCCAGACCCTAAGATCTGCAAAGGGGCGCCCTAAGGGAGAAGCCCTGGCCACCACCCTGGACTCCGCCCTTGCGCGAGCTGGCCCTCCTCCGACCTCTGGGAGAGAAGGAGCGAAAGCCATGCCCTCACCACCCACCTGCCGCGCTCCCCTCCACGCTGGGGCTCTCGGCTCTGTGACTCTGCAGGCAGCACAGGCCTCTCTCGAGGCCCCCCCAGCTACTGCGAGGCGGGGGTGGGGGGGTTAGTGGGGGTACAGGTGAAGCAAGCATAAAGGCTGCTCTTTAATGAGGCAGCTGGTGCCCGTGAAGAGGCCCGACGAAGACAAGGGGGGGCACGCATGGAGGGAGAGAGGTTTTTGCCATTCAGCTTGCCCATACTGCTGCTGATTTGTATTGAGACCTGTACTTACAGCTAGCATGGGGTCAGGGCCCACAGGCAGCTGATAGCACTGGGACAGGTGACAGGAGGGCCTGGGGCTGCCACAATAGAGCAGGGAGGAGGTGGTGGCTCTGAGAGCGTAACTCAGAGCATCTCCCGCTCCGCCGTGGCTCAGAAAGCCACGCAGCGGAGGCCACAGCAAAGGAGTTGTGACCCTGCAATCTTGTCCTTTCTTTTCACCGCTGGACATACGCTCTTTACTCCTCTGGTTTTACTTGTGTGTGTTCGGGGAACATTGCTTTAAAAAGGCTACTGCTGGTTTCCAGAAGTGCCTTGCAAACTGTCAAGTGATTTAAAACAAGATGAGAAATCTTGAGTATTTGGATAAAAGGAGATTTCAAAGACTTTGCCCAAAGATAACCCCTTCAGACTATGCAAACATCTTCTCTACCTTCCCTTTCAACTCAGAGCAACTTAACTCAGGGTATGTCATCCAGACCCATAGATCTGCAGCCCAGGCTTACTGTCAATGGATACGCAATATCCACACAGCTAACGTGAGGTCCCAAGGGCTACTGGAGCCCTGTGGTTGCATTAGGACTATCAGGTGTGTCTTCCACACCATGTGCGTCTTCCACAACATGTGTACACTGTATGGAAATTAAGCAAATCTGTGATGTCTTTAGGATTTCTGTAGGAGCCATGCAGAGATGTGTGCATATGTCTTTTTTGTTTTTGAAAAGGAGATGCAATATGTTAAAAGCAAATTTCAAGACAAGAAATCACCTATAGTAAAGCCATCACCCTAACTCTTACGTAGTAGATGCTCATAGCTTCTCCAGAACCCTGAGTACGCCTCCCACCCAGCTTATGCGTGACATGCTTCGTATTGTGAGGTTCAGAATTTTAGGAAGCACCTTAGGAAGGGACTCTGCATTTGGAGGCAGAAGTGACAGGGTGTGTGAGGCTCGTCTTCCTGTAGGTAGAACTGAAGTCTGTAGGTGTCTAATAAGGGCATCCGGATCCTGCTGGCCAGTCTAGGGAGCGTCGGGGCAGACTAATGCTAACCTCTGGTCCAGCAGGTCAGGCAAGCGAGTCTTTGCATTTCCCCTCTATAAGTTGATATTTTTTTTTTTCCTTCACGGGATGTTATCCCCCAAACCCGTGGTTGGGACAGGATGAAGCTGAGAGTTAATTGCAGGCCACAGCTTGGATCGAGATACTGAAGTCTACATCCAGCACAGAGCCTATGTGCCACACTGTTTGAAGAGCAACTCATGCTAACAGATTCAACCACAAGGGGAAGGTACAGAGAAAGAGAGCGAACCTTCCTCAACGCGGGCAAGCTCGAATTTCGATGAGCTCCTCAGACCTCCGTCTCTCCACCAGGCCCTGTGACTTGCTGGCGGTATAGGAAGCAAGAAGGGTCTTGTAGCTTTAGGTGCACAGAATAACTCCTCCAGTGACACATGTATCTCTGGGGTCTCTGATAAGCATCAACTAACTCAGAATCCCAAGTTAACAAACAACATGGAGAGAATTCACAGTGAATCACGGGACGGTCCAAAACATTCTAGCCCAGCACTGTCCAATCAAAGGGGCCACATACACAATTTAAAATTTTCTAGTAGCCACATTTTTAAAATAAAAAACAAGGTAATATGAATTTTAATAATATATTAAAATGTATTAATATATTAATTCAATACAACCCAAAGATGATCATTTCAATAAAAACAATATTAAAAAATTAATGAGATATTTCACTCTTTTTCTACACTAAGTCTTCTAAAGCCGGTATGTTAAAATATATTTCAAGCACATGTCCATTTTGCATAAGCCATAGTTGAGGTGCTCCAAAGCAACATGTGACCAGTGGCTACTGCCTCGAAAAGCACAGATTCAGTCTGTGAGCCAAGAGATACCAAATTTTACACTCTGGTTTTTTTTCATCTGAAGTTAGGAATTATCTTTTGCATTAAAAGTACCATCATCAGTGTTACTTGGAGGATAGAAACACAGAGTGGCAGGTGAGAGATTTAAATAGGCCGGCATCTGTTTCATCACACTGTTTCTTTTTGAGTTTTCAAATAATGGGACCTGACGTGGTTCCATCTTAAGACAAGACATTTTTCTGAAAATCCTTGCTCCCTGCTGCCCACCAGTCCAGTTTCCATGTGAGCACTTGGAGGATATTTATGAGGTGCCAGTGACGGCTGCGCCTAGCCTGCCTGGCTCTGAGAGTCCACTGGATCTTCTTTGTTTCCCAGGAGGGGTGAGACTACGTCAGTTTCAACCTACTCTGGTCAAGATGGGCAGATCAAAAGCAGGGGCTGCTTTGTGTAACCAGAGCCAGGTAGATATCACGTCTGGTCCCTCGGGTCTTCACACAACTCGCCTCCAGCTGGCTTCTGGTGTGACCGGAGCCAGGGACAAGCTGGCAAGGGGGTTCTGAAAACTGATTTCCTTGGGGGACCCTCTTTGCCCAGGATTAGTATCTTGCAGTGCTTGAGGCTTCCCTGGCAGTAGGGGAGGGAGCAGTCAGCTCACAAATGCAGGCTCACCTGAGCACAGACACAGGCTGGTCTGCGGCGCTGCCAGCTCACTTGGGTGTCTGTCCCGGCTTGTACACGGCTGACCTACGCGACTATAGAGGAACATCTTCACCTTTGATTCGCGTTAGCCACGCGTTCATTCACATATTTAACAACCGTGTGTTGAACAGCCAACGATCATGTGCCAGGTGCTGCCCAGTAAACAAACGAAGCCCTGCCCACACTTTGGTGAGGGGCGTGCCGAGAGCTGGGAAGGACCCAGGCAGGGTGAATACTGGCGGGTGCTGTTTTAGATCTGGTGGTCAGAGAAGGCCTCTGAGAAGGGGACATTCTGGCAGAGACATAAAACAAGTGAAGGAGAGAGTCAGAAGACCACATGGAGTAGGAATGTTCCAGAAAGAAGGAACACACGTGCTCGGCATGCAGAAGCAGCTAGAGTCTTGTGTGGCCGGTGTGGACGGAAGGAGAGAGATGCGGGTGGAGGGGAGCGGGGGCTGGATTCAGGCTACAACGGACCAAAGCCTGTCCAAGGGTGGATCTGGATTGTCGGCAAGCATCGGGAGCGCCTGTGTTCAGGCCAGTTTGGGAGGCCTTGCTGAACGGCCCTCCATGCTGCGGGGTGGGTGTCGGCAGACGTTGAGACGGTGGCAAAGGCACAACACGCAGGCAGAGGGGGCGGAAAGGTGGGCCACAGGGGGCCAGGATCCGAGAGCCTGGGCTCCGGGGCCAGCGCTGCCTCCTCTGAATCCTTAGGCAAGTCATTTACCACCGTAAAGCCCACTTTGCCTCTGTATGTCAAGATGCAATTACAATATGGACCTCATGGGAGAGTGGTGGGGGGCAAATGGTAACGTGGAAAGATGTTTGACAAACTCCGTCCTCCCTGTGCTGGGGGCAGGTCATTACCCTCATTCCCTCTGTGGAGAGACACTCACTCACTGGAGGGGTTCCTGGCTCGGACCCCCTGAGCCTCCCTGAAATCCTAGAGGCTGGGGAGGTGGCTGGGATCCCAGTGGCTGGTTTGGGCCAGTGGGGTTGGAGTGTGTTGGGGCCGGGTGTCTCCACAGGCAGGTCCGAGACCAGGGCCATCCGGGGGGTGCCTCCCCACCACCCGCGCACCCCTCCTGCTCTCTCTAGACTTGTTTCCTCCGTGACCTCATCCACCAGCACAGTTAGAACTCTTCCACGATGATGCCCAAGCCTAAATTCCAAACCCCAGTAGTATCTGAGCTTCGGTTTCCAGGGCCTCGTAGATGTTTTTATCTGGATGTCCTGCTGATTGCTCCCGACGTATCTGATGGGGAACGTTGACATCCCTACTCAGAGCACGTCCTCCTCCTGCCCCCGTGACTGCTGCTGGCACTCTGTCCTTCTTGGAAACACCCAAGCTTTGCCAATCTTTGATTCTTTCCTCTCACAAACCCCTCCCCCCAGTGCAATATTTATCCCCCGGATATGTCCCTCACGTGTCTTTCCGCTTTTATTTCCACAATCAGTGCCATCACTCTAGTTCAGAACCATCTAATTTCCTACCTGGGATATTTCACTAACTTCTTTACTTATCTTTCCGACTCTCCCCTCCCCACTCTCTGTGTACAATGATCCTTAGCTTTCAAGTCACAGCTCTGATGATGTTCAGATGTCACGTCTATGTTTCAAGTGGGCGTCTGCATGTGGAATACATTCCCTATTTTCTTAGCCTGTCCATCAGGGCTGTCTTTTATTTTTTTTTTGCGGTACGCGGGCCTCTCACCATTGTGGCCTCTCCCGTTGCGGAGCACAGGCTGCGGACGCGCAGGCTCAGCGGCCATGGCTCACGGGCCCAGCCGCTCCGCGGCATGTGGGATCCTCCCGGACCGGGGCACAAACCCGTGTCCCCTGCATCGGCAAGCGGACTCTCAACCACTGCGCCACCAGGGAAGCCCCAGGGCTCTCTCTTAATTTCCGTTTTTATCTCCCTGTGCTGTAGGCCCCTTGGCTTGCCTGACGTTTCATGAACGAGGCTACCATTTTCTCTGTTTTCGACCTTGGCTCATGACGGTCACTATTGGGATATCCAGCACTTTCCTAGTCCAGGGCCCTGTCCTGGGTCCTTTCTCCTACAGCATCACTGTCGACCCTTGTAACAAGCCTATGGAAGAGTAAATGCTCCAGCCGTGCAGAAAGGAGGCCACTGGTGCTCAGAGGGACCCGTAACTGGCCCACGTTCAGAGGCAGGACTGGACCCTGGGCCACCCGTCCCCCAGGTGTGCTCGCCCTCGTCGCTATGATTTTCTTCTCCTCAGGCCTCTCCTGTCCATCTCTATCTGCAAAGTCTTCCCAGCCCCGGGCGGCACTAACTCCCAACACACTTTCCAAGTGTGACATGTCCTCCCTTGCACGGGGAGCCCTCATCATCATCCTGGACTTTTACTCCAAGAATGCTTTGGTCATCTTTGCTCTGGTGAGACCCACCCAGAGAGGCCAAGTATCTGGAACAAGACACGGAAGAGTATCTTATTGCTTCATTATCCCTAAGAGGGGCTGCACCTGGGCCTGACGTAACGTAGATGCTCCAAAAGTGCCTGTTAGTGTCGTGGGCCTGAGGGCTGCCTCGGAGCCCAGAGAGCAGGGGGGCTTCCGGCCCTGCTCTGCTGCAACCCTCAAGTAACCCTCTCACCCCAGCTCTCTAGGGACTGGCTCGGGCTCCCCGGCCCAGCACCAGAGCCCCATCTGCTGCAGACACCCCTCGGTGCCAGATCTGCTGACTCAGCCCCAGAGGAGCGAGCTGGGGGTGGGGGTGGGGGCCCAGCCTCCCCCAGCCCCCGACCCTGGGCAGCACAGGCCTGGCGGGCTTACCTGGACCCGTTCATGTGGTCGTACTCCCGCTTGACACTGACCCTCACGGGCTGATTCATCCACTCCTGCTGCGGGGGGAGGGGGTTGATCTTATGGGGCTGGCCGTAGTCGGGACTCCCGGAGGCGGTCATGTCGGCCTTGGGGAGATGGGCCGCCGGTCCGTACGCGGAGTCAAAGAGGGACTGGTCGTCGCTCACCACCGACAGAGCCTCCTGGAGGGCGGAAAGGAGACAGAAGCCCGGCGTCACTCTTCAGCCAGCACCACTCCCCACCTACCCTCCCTGGGAACCGGCGGGCTGGCCCAGGGCTGCCCAGTTGTGCAAGCTTGATGGGTTCTCTGCAGGTTACCCTGGGTGATGAGGCAGTCTGGGGAGTGGAGCGGGGATGCAGACCCCCGGGAGTGTGTCCATCTGTTGGGTCTCTAGGCTGGGACCCCCAGAAAGGAGTGTGGGGAGCGGAAGGCCAGGAAGAATGGTCACACAGAGCACACGCGTGGGTTGGGGTGGTGCTTGAACCCTGGGCTCTCTCGGGATAAACAGAAGTGCCCCTTACTAGCTGGGGAAGCAGTCAAGCTATGGGGCATAGGAGTGGGGACATTTCTTCTACAGGTGAGGCCAGTGAGACCCACCCGAAGAGGTTAAGTATGTGGCTCAAGGTCACACCAGGGAAGAAGCGTGAGGCCCAGGGTTGTGGTCCCCTCCAGTTTCAGTTTTCTTCTCTGCAAACAGGAATAAGAATAGCTTTTTCAGAGTTGATAGGTGATTGAATGAGAAGACCTAGGTACAGGTGTCTAGCTTGTTTGCTTAGAGGCGCTCTAGGATGTGCTGGGGCATCTTACGCATCTGAGATGCAGATGGGAGGCTGCCTGCCTCCCCGGGACACAGTGCTCCGTCATCCTTTCCTGCCTGATTCCTTCAGATGACAGTTTCCAGTCCTAAATGTGAGGATTCAGCCTGCCCTGGAAAGAGGGCGGAATCCCAGCTATGTGGATGGAGGAGTCAGGGCTGATCTTCCCATGCCTACTGTCCCATCACCTGCCGGGACAGGTGGAGACGGCGGACGAAGAAAGGCGGCAGCATCGCACTTTCCGGAGGTCTACCGACCGAAGCAGGGTAATGAGATTCTCTCATCATCCAGCTCATGGCAGATCACAGTGACCCAGGTCGTGGACTGGGGTGTGATGGTCACTAGATCACGCAATTCCACCAAATTAAGTTGACCACGTTTCAGAAAAGGTCGTAATTCACCATCTAGAATTAATCATAATCAATATAATCTAAATATAATTACACAATCTGTAATCGTGGAGAGGTGATGTAATATTACAGGAGAAATGTCTAGCACAGTCTCTGGCACATAGTGACACCCAGTAAAGTTAGCTTTGATGGTTATTAGCTTCAAGTAAAGATTCTCTTAGGCCACCTACTATGGTCTGAGTTGTGCCCTTAAAATTCATATGTTGAAGCCCTAACCCCAGTTCCTCAGAATCTGACTGTGTTTCGAGATAAGAATTTTAAAGAGATGCTTAAGCTGAAATGAGGCCTTTTGGGTAGGTCCTAATCCAATATGACTGATGTCCTTATAAGAGGAGGATATTTGGAAACATGGAGAGACACCAGGGGTGGTGGGCACAGAAGGACCACCATGTGGGGAAGCAGCAAGGGGGCAGCTTATCTGCAAGCCAAGAAGAGGCCTCAGGACCCGCCAGCGCCCCATTTTGGATTTCCGGCTTTCAGAGCTGTGAGAAAATACATTTCTGTTGCCTGAGCCACACTGTCGGTAGTATTTTGCTATGGCAGCCCTACTATGGCACCTTTACTTTAGCCCCCGCTCCCATACCTATAAAATTACAATCTGCTCTACCAGCTAAGTGTCGCCCTTTCTCCCACGGCTGTTCTCAACCCCAGCAGGAGGACAGCCATACTTCAAAGGAAGAGGCTCTTCTGCAGCTGTTTCCGGCTGGGATCAGGAAAGAATAACTAGAACACAGTCCGGGAAGTCTGCTCCTACACCAGAAGGCTTTGCAGAGTATAGACATGGCCGGAGACGGCAGTTTCAAAGCTGAGCTGCCTGCACAGTATGGAAAGGACAGGGCGGGTCCCTTGATTCAGACCTACAATCTACTGGGATCCTTCACTTTCCACCTGCTGCCCTGTGTCATGCTCAGAGGAAAGTTGTGCTTCTTGGAACCATTTGTCTGTTGGTTATGATATCCATTGTCCATTTCAATTAGGGATCCGTGCTGGCTCCACACCCCAAACCAGGGATCTGAACTGTCCTCCAGGCACACAGTGGTTCCAAGTTGAAAAGTCAACTTGAAAAGTCACTGTCATCTTCCAGAGGCCTGAATCTGAGCCCATGAACTTCCTGGGGTTCTACACTAGGAGCGGAAATGCATTACGAACTAGGACCCATAAATGCCCTTTGGGTGACGCATGAACAGTCACCAGTTCTGCTACAAAAACAGACTACACCTAAGGAATCAGGTATCATCTTCCGCCATGGAGAGCGGCTTACATGCTTGCTTGATCATGCACAAATCTTGGCGTTTCCAATTAAAGTATTTCTTCCATCTCCTTTCCTCTGGGTTGGGGGAGAGGATGATGGAATAACGGAGGCCAGGAAGCCTGGGAGGCAGGACCGGGGTTAGTGATACTCGGGCAAAGTTCCCTACCATCATTATCCCCAGGGATGGCAGGTCAGGGAGCAGAGAAGCAGGGTAGTCAAGTCAGAGGGACCAAGCAGATGGCGAAACCAGGGTTCACAGCAAAGAGGTTGCAACAGAGGCCAGATAAGACCAAGCTGGAATTTCTGGAGGCTGACCAAGGAGAGACTTCTTAAGCAGATGAGAAAAAATACTTTACAGAACAAAGTGCAGTGTGGTAAATGGTACAAAACCGGTTTGAACTCATTTTGGGAAAAAGTTCCCTTCAGTTCACAATCAAAGGAAACTCCAGCCGAGGGGCCACGTCACAGGAGAGGGCCCTGGTTTACTCCAGGGCGCCCCCCCTTCCCCTCTCTGTCCAGTCCTGTCCTTGGCTCCCTCCGCTGTGTTTTTCAGACTCTTTCCTCCGTGAGCGAGCACCCAGTCCCTCACCCAGCCCACCCTGCACGTTCCCCTGCCAGATCCAGCTCCCTTGAAAGCTGTAAATACCGTCATCTGCCACAACTGCGGCTCAGATCCCTCCGAGAGCATCCTCGGTTTCATCCATTGCAAATCTATTCTCATCTGCCTGCTTTCCAAGAACTCAGCTTCGCCCCGGCGGCCCACCATCCACGTTCCCCGTTCATGACATTCAGGCTGCACCTCCTGCCCCAGGCTCGCTGTTTCTACTGCTCCACTAAACAGGCCTTCAAGTGCCCTCCTGTGTCTTAGACTTGCGCTGGGAGCATCCTTTCTTTGCCCCCTGCTCCGGACACACATCCAATTCTTCCCATTTTGTAGGTAAATGAAATCTTCCTTGCTCCATGAAACCTTCCCTGATAATAATGCCCTGTGACTCATTTGAGCTTTGAAAGGTCAAGTGAGACTACTGCTTGGGTAAACATACACGTACACACACACACACACACACACACACACACACACACACACACACACTTTTCTGTTTGCAGCCATTGATAGGGAAAAGGCTTTCTTAAAAAATTTCATCACATGGTGGAGAAAAGAATTGGTGGCTGGGAGAAGCTGGGGAGAGAGAAGATGCAAGAGAACGGTTCCTTGTCTGGCCTCCTGGACGGGATCAGAAAACCTAACACGAGCAGGGGAAGGAGATGAGGACCATTAAGTGGGAATTGTAGATTTGGGCAGACCAGGCCCCAAACAAGCTGCTTTGGGATCCTGGTGAAGTGTGAGAGCTGGGGAAAAGATTCACACTGGCTCTGAAAGGAAACAACGGCGTTTTGCCATTCAAGGCTGGAGCTTTGGGGGTGTCTCGAGACCAAGCCCATGGCATGTTCCCAATGGGCAGTGGCGAGCCTTTTCCAAGCTGCTTTTGGGGCAGCGGCGCATTGCAGGAAGACGGGCGTGGGGCAGGAAGAGGCCGACAGGAGCACGGCCTGAAGTGAGTGTGGCCATCGTACTTGTATGACAGAATCTTGTCCCCACTGGGGGTCCCGGAAGTCCCTGGGGGTGATTTGATGGGGGGCGTCGGCACCAAGGAGCTGCTTTGCCCAGCTGAGGAGCTGTTGAGCTGGCAGTCGGATCAACAACATGCCTGTAGCTTGTTACACACTTCCCTATGTCTTAGAAGCTGTTTACTTTTACTTAAATTCTTAAAATTTATAAAAGTTTCAACATGAAACTCTTACCTGTACTTAAAACTCTTTATAGGAATGAGTACACAGTTGGGGTTCAAGACCTTTATACTGAGGGATGGTTGCTGAGTGTTTACCTCCAGGATGATGGGCTGAAGACAGAGAGAACATCAGCATAAACGTTCACACACTGTTCTCAGCGTGGCTGGGTTCCTTCACTTCTCCTTTTGACTTTGGACCTGACACTGATCCCTTCATTCAGAGGAAGTCAAATGATCCTTTAAAGACTTGCTGAGTCCGGGTTGCTGTAGAGCACATGGCAGGAAAACTGACTTCGGTGGGAAGGACAGAGGGCGTGGCCCTAATCCCGTGTGGTGCTCAGTCTGGGGTCCCTTGTCGCTGTCCCTGGGAAGTCAGCCCTGACTTGCTTAGTAACTGGATTCTGCGAAGCACATCCCTTTGCTCTGCTGAGTGCTGGGAAGGAAAGGCCTGTCACTTAGGACAGGCTCTGGTCCCTCAGCCACTGAGACCTAGACCCAGAGGGAGGCACAGGGCCCCTTGACTCCAAGCAGGGAAGTGGTCCAGCACATCAGTATCCCACTTGACCCGTTTACCAGAGCACTCAGGCAAGGGCAACTACTTGGAATGGCAGCTTGACTTCCGAGCTAAGCGGATAGTCATACTGGTTGTAGAAATGCTGACCAAACTGTGTCAGCTTTCCTTCCCAGGATGCCCTGCTGGCCCAGGGAGCCCGCAGATGGACACGGCCAGAGGGCACTAGTCCTGGTGCTTCTTACCCAATCTGTGTTAAGGTGCCTTTAACACATCACTTATAATACATCCCTGTCATCATTATAGAAAACAGATCAAAGTAGCAGACGATTATCATAGCATTTATTTAGTGCAAATCCAGTTTCCCTGAGCGATCTAATTTAATCCTCCCTGCAATTCTACGAGGGATGTACTGTTATCACCTCTATTTTTCAGATAAGGAAATGGATATTCAGAGAATTGAACTCACTAGCTCAGGTGATGTAGCAAGTGAGTGTGACCTGGGATTCAAATTCAGATCTGCTGTCTGGGCACTTAACCATTACCATCCACCTCCCAGTTAGACTATAACTTCTTTGAGGGTAACTCTTTATGTCTGTTGAGATGTACACAGAGCACAATCTTTGGAGTCAGAAAGATTTGAGTTCCAGTCCAAGTTCCATCAGTTAGTCATCAATGCACCACCTAGTGCAATTTATTTATACTTTACAAACTTCATTTCCTCATCTGTAGAATGGTGATAATAACAGTACCTAATCTGGCAGATTTTGAATAAATATAAAACGAGGTAAGTGAACTCCCTAAATCAAGAGCCTAAAGTTCTTAGGACACAGCAAACACTAAAACAAAAAAAGCAAACAAACAAAAAAAAAGTTTTTTTTTAAAAGAAGCACAATGCTGAGAGATGCCTTGGGACCCTTTGGGTTGGAGATGGGGGCAGGGCGAGGGGAGACAGATAAAGCCTGAGAGATTCCTTCTTCTGAACTGTGTCGGTTACTTAAAAGTGACCAAGGTTGCCCAAGGTTCAAAGTGAGCCGGTTTGAAGATAATAGTTGGATTTGAAATGCAGATTCCATGGGCTTCCAGAAAAGAGAACCTACTTCCTAATCTATGTTTCTCCTTCTCCTTGCAAACCATCAGATTTTGCTCCATTGCAGCTCCAGCCCTCTCACTTTCTAGCTTCTGAATTCAGGCCTCTAGGAGGCACAAATAAGGCACTGAAATAATCCTGCAAACGAGGGGAGGAGGTGGCCAGCACCCACTCATCCTGCTGTTCCTACATCAGGCATGTGGTAAATATCAGAAGAATGCCACGTGCATAACTGTGAATTCACTAATAAATAAACTTCCCTTATTTTGGAATTTGCCATATATACGTTTTTTCCCCTCTCTTTTCCTTTTTTTTTTTTTTTAAATACCAGCAGATGTGTCTTCCACCATTTGTTTCCCTTAGATTAAGCAAAGGATATTTTCCATGTTCACATCAGTTGAGTGATGGGGGATGTGGTCAGAGCATGGCCACATGATGGCCTGGCTGACATCAGTGGTGAGCCAACAACTGCATCTCCAAAGACCTTAGCAGAGATGCAGGCAGAGAAGGAAAATGCTGGAGAGGGTGCCGTGAGGATCTCCCCATTCTCTGCAGGAGTGCATGAAAGAAATGTCTGCTGTCATCCATGTGCAGCAAGGACACACACGGGCCACGGTGATAGGCCAAATGGAGTTAGAGAAGGAAAAGACCCAATTATCCCCCACCCTTTCCTGATTCTTACAATTAGGCTGAGTATTCATTTCTAGCGCAGGGAATGACCCAAAAGATGGGCCTGAGAAGAACTGACCCTATGTTGTTTCCTTCCCCTCCTCTCCCCTCGTCCTGCCCCAAAACTTGTAAGGACAGCTTTCTGTGGCTCAGGAACTCTGCTGGAGCAAGTGAAAAAGAGGTCAAAAGCGACCAGACTGAGTTCCCTGCCTCTGCCCCTGCTCAGTGGGTCCACGACTTCCAGACCAGGCCTCTGGAAAGCTCACCCCTGGGTCACCGCAGGGAGCCCACGAGCTGTGGCTTTTTGTTACATTCTCTGCATAATGACGTGAAGTCCTTTCTCCTGGCAGCCAGAGAGCATACAAAATGCAGACAGGATTCTAGGGAGCAAAGTCCTCTGTCTTCTCTGTTTTGGGAAACCAGCAGGCTCTGCAGCAGTTGGTGTGTGTGTGTGTGTGTGTGTGTGTGTGTGTGTGTGTGTGTGTGTGTGTGTGTGCTGGGGGTGTTGGTCAGCACATTCTCATCTGAAGTGTCAGGAGAGGTGGCTCCTGTGAGTTTACTCTCCCTTTGGCCTCTCCCTCCCTTCTAATTGCCAGCCCCGTGCCCAAATTTTTCCGGTTATTTCCATCCCACAGAGGGCAGGTGCCAAAGGGAAGAGGAGGTAAATGTTCTGCAAAGCTGGATAAGGAAGAAGATGGAAACATTGATCAGTCACCCAACTTTAACTGAAAGCTCTTCCGCACGGAGCAGCGCAGGTACCCTGCTCAGGTCGGGAAGGTTGCCTTTGCCCCAAAACAGCCACATCAGTACTTCCAATCTTTGTCACTCCCCACCGAGAGGCTGCATCTATTTCCCTCCCCCTGAACCCAGAGGAGACTTTATGACGCCTCAGCAGGTGGAAGGTGGCAGAAGTGGCCTTGCAGGACTTCCAAGGCCAGGTGATAGATGCATTAGGACTTCCACCTGCTTCTCGTTCTCTCTTGGGCCTCTAGCCCTTGGAAACCAGCCACCATCCTGTGAGGAAGCCCACACCAGCCTGAGCAGAGAAACTACATGGAGAGGTCCACACACAGAGCAACTGAGGCCACCAGCCACCAGCCAGCATCAGCCTCCAGGCCTGGGAGTGAGGAACCTTCAACGAAGGTTGACAGAACTTATAAGCATAATAATTGTTTTGTGCCACTAGATTTGGGGGTGATTTCTCATGTAGCGACTGGAGCATCTCCTATCACTTTAATCAGCAACAAGAGATCCATATTCAAAGGAGGTAGAGGAGGATTGTGCGAGTAACCTTCTCACTATGGTTACTGGCAGGGGCTGGCAGAAATCAGCACCAGGACAGACTCCGCGGGGAAGCGGAGGCCCAAAGCCTAACGTCTCCAGGTTCGTACAGTGAAGGAGGGTCAGGCTCAGCCATAAGGCCTGACTCCTCTGATAACCATGTAGGCGAATTACCCCAGACAAACAACAGTGAGAAAACAAACAAACAACAAGCAGGGACCACTTTTCAAAATTAGAAAGAACAAACAGAACAAGTATAATGTGATAACATGAAGCTTTCAAGGAACTTTTACAACCATCACCTCATTTAGCCTTTTAGGATGTGAGTTAGGATTCTCACATTACTGTGAAGAAAACTGAACTAGTGACTCTCCAACCCATAGCCTGACTGCAAAGCTTATACTCTTCCCCCCAAACTGTTCCCCGTTTGCTAACTCTGTCTAATCCTATCCTGGGCTCCGCCGCACAGCCAAATTGGCCCTGGAAACTCAGAGTGTTTGGCTGATTTCTAAAGTAGTTTATTGAAATTTCTAACCTCATCCCCGCCCCGCCCCCAGGCCTCCATGCCCACTCCTTGTCACTTAGATCTTCACTAACTGGGGAGGGGGCTCCTGCTGTGGCCCGCCCGGAGAAAGGCAGCCAGCCAAGGCCCTAGAAGATGGAATTGGAATCCTTTGCAGATGAAAGTAGTTTATTTAATGGAGTTTAATAAATTAAGGGAATGAGCCTAAATGAGTTCAGAGGAGAGGGTCTTGGCGTTCCATAAAGATGGCCATGTAACAGAATCCAGAGCTGGAGGCCCCTGTTAATCACCGTCTCCCATTAGATGCTTCTCCACGTCTCCCATGGGTATTTACCTTTGCCTGTTGACATTGAGTTTTCACAGTCACGTTTTTGACCCTAACCACATTTAAAGGGATCTCTAAAGATCAAAGTTACATTCTCCTCCCACAGAGAACGACTTTAATGCTGAAAAGAAGAAAAGTGCTGAATGTGGATGCTAACAGGAAGGCAGATGGAAGGTTAGTCTGAGCTCCGAGAAGGGAACATTTTACAGTGTGTTGCCCCTTCTGTTTCTTTACAATGGGGCTGACCACTCTTCAAGCTCTTTCCTCTCGATGACAATGTGGAGTGTGAAAAGGCCAGCCATGATCTGTTGTGTATAACTTGTTACATTCGACACTCCGGGGACCAAGCCCCTCTCTAATAATAAGGAGTGACCTGACCACAGAGGTGGACCCTGAGGTTCCCAAGGGACAGGGTGACAAGAGGGTGGGATGTGAGGCCTCGCTGTGGTTGGGAAGCTTAGATGTTCTCTTCTGTGAAATCAAGGCCGTATTCTCCTGCCAGTTCCGATTGGCTGGAAGGGTTAAATAAAGCCCTGCCAGGTGCAAAGGGGTGATGATGAAGAGAGAACTGTCAGCCATCAAAACACACCCCCAGATGCCATGGGGAGAAGCAGGCGGGCAAGGCGGCCATCCTGGACACCGGACCAGCCGTAGTTCCCAATGGAGTTCACTGCTCATCCCTTGCACTGGGACTGTATTCTGCCTGGTTGCACAGCAGTGGCTGTACCAGTCATTAAAAATACAGGATGCTTCCACACTGGTGGCTCAGTGCTGTTGCTCTAAGCCCCCTCCTGCCCTTCTCTGCCCCGGGATGATGATGACTAAAGGGTCGAAGATTGGCACCGTGGGTCCTCTGGGACTCTGCTCCAATACCAGGAGTTGGTGCCCTGGTGCCCCCGTGGCACCACATGAGTGGTTATACATCAGAATGTTTTCCTTGCTCTGCTTTTCCGATTGCGGAAGTGGTGGCATGAGATGGGCTGGGAGCCGCCTTGTCCCCCAGAGGGTCCCCGAGCATGTCTGCTGCAGGAGGGGTCAAAGACAAAGGGTACAAAGGAAACAAACCACTTCTCTGCTCTCTTCACTCCATAGGGTGCCGTTGTAAAATCCGTTCCAATAAAAGACACGGGCTGCCAGCTGGGTCAATGCGGGGCTTTACTGGCTGTGCAACTTTGGGCAAATTACCTAACCTCTTGGTTCCTGGCAAATTCTAACCGTCTCCTACTGAACGTTTAATGCTCTTCGACGATGATGAATGGCCGCACTGCCCTGATCACGGAGAGCTGAAAGCTTGGAAGAAGCATCCTGGTGGGGAGCGGCTGCAGTGTTTCCTCACAGTCTGAATTTCCCCCATCGTGGGCTGATGGGATGGGCCGGGGGATGGGATGCAGTTCCTGAGACTGGGGAGTGGGGGGGCTCTAAGAGTTTCCCTTGGGGCTTGGTCTTTATGGCTCTGGCCTGCTAGCTGGACCAAGACGAGCTCAGTCTGGTCTGTGGTGACGAGAGGGTGACGAAGGGAAGCAGGGGGCGGAGGCAGTGCAGGTCTGAATCGATGGGCTCCCCCAGGGGAAGCAGACGTTGGTCTACCAGTCTTGACGACGCCTTCTGACATCTTTTGCAAGCGTCTGGGAAGGGAGGAAATGTAGATGGCATGTATTCTTGGGTGCTTCTCCAATGCCACGGGTCCCGGGAACTTTCCCATCCTTTGTCTCAAAGACCAGTTTTGCTGCTAGAAGCAGCCCAAAGAGAGGGACCACGTCAATCTTAGTCACTGTCTGCATCCAGCAGCTTGCACAGTCCCTGGCACCTAGCAGGTGTGCAACAAATGTTTTTGATGGATGAGAACCCCAGAGCATGATGGGAAACACCGAGAGCGTCCCATTCCTGCCAGCACCTCTGCTGCCAGCCAGACCTTCGGCTCACTCTCGGCCACGAGACATTAAGCCTTGCACCCAGGCTTGTCCATTTTTTTAACCCGCCGCACCCAGTGACCGTCTCTTGCTCAAGTTTAAACACGAAGCCACTGACTACTCCGCACCCCCTCCCACCACCAAAAAAGCACTCGAGGTCCTTTTCCTAGAAGCTGTGATCTTATCTGCTGATTTCCTCATGTGATGGTTTCCGTGGCAACGGGTGCCCTCATAATCACAGGAAGCCCGGCAGGAAACAAGCACGTAGGGGCCCTTCGATCTATTCTTCCAGCTACACCCAGGGAGCATCCTGGCAGGAGGGCAAAAGCAAAACCAGCCTCAAGAAGCAGGGTGTCCATATCTGTGAGCCCTGCTGGCCCTGGCCAGGGAGAGGGGAGAGTCCACTTCACCTTGACGGACACCCGGGGCCCAGCACGAGTGACTCCGTTTGACTTCATTTTCTCCAGGGCGTTGGGCAAAGAGGATCCTGAATCCATTTCCCAGCGCTTAAGAGCTGTTTCCTTTCCGTGATTCATGCCCAAGGAGCCACGCTGGTTGACCTCAGGCCCAGCTAGTCCTGAGTGTGCAGGATTTCCAACTTTCACATCTGGATGAGCTATTCTAGCCAAGGTGTTTAGTTCTTCTGTGGCCCCAGGGCATATGGTTACCAGATTGCTGCAGCAGCACAAGGATGGGAGTGACCAGAGGAGGTGCCCACAGAGGTGCGTCTTCTGGGCTGGCTCGGCCATCCTGGCCCCGTCTCTGCCCACCTCCTGGGTTTTCTGTACTCTGCTCCTCTACTCCATTTGTACCTTCTGTTCGTTTCCCCCTTTCTTGTTCCTTCTCTTGCATTTTAATGTCCTATTTTTTAAAATTAATTTTTATTGGAGTATAGTTGCTTTACAATGCTGTGCTAGTTTCTCCTGTACAGCAAAGTGAATCAATTATATGTATACATATATCCCCTCTTTTTTGGATTTCCTTCCCATTTAGGTCACCACAGAGCACTGAGTAGAGTTCCCTGTGCTATACAGTAGGTTCTCATTAGTTATCTACTTTATATAATACATAGTAGTGTGTATATGTCAATCCCAATCTCCCAATTCATCCCACGGCCCCCTTCCCCCCTTGGCATCCATACGTTTGTTCTCTACATCTGTGTCTCTACTTCTGCTTTGCAAATAAGTTCATCTCTACCGTTTTTCTCGATTCCACATATAAGTGATACTATACGTTACTTGTTTTTCTCTTTCAGAGTTACTTCACTTTGTATGATAGTCTCTAGGTCCATCCACGTCTCTGCAAATGGCACAGTTTCGTTCCTTTTTATGGCTGAGCAATATTCCATTGTGTATATGTACCACATCTTTATCCGCTCCTCTGTTGATGGACTTAATGTCCTATTTTAAATAGTTTCTCCCCTTGTTATATAAGACCTGCCACCCCTTTCTCCCCTGCACGCTCGGCCTGTAGACATCTCTATAATACATATTTCTGATTGCTCTTTGCGTGTCTGCAAACACCTGTGTGGACACCAGCTTTCTTCTCCCTTTGCTCTATCCAGACGTCCCTGCATAGACCCTTCCTCATCCCCTCTGCCTCATTAAATCTCAGCTTTTCACCAAACGTTTATGGAGGACCTTCTACATGTCAGGCGTTCAGTACAGGGGATGCAAAGATAAATGAGCCCCAAGGTGCTCAATCTGGGGAGGAGGTTGACTTATGTAGGGGACTTCTGTGGGGGGGGATGGGAGGGCAGCGAGTGAGGGCCTTGGGGGTTGGCCTGCTGGAGGGAGTAGAGCCTGAGGTGGGTGGAAGGGACCTTCTAGAATGCCTGGAGTTCCACCACGTCTTCCAGGAAGTTTTGCCACCCTGCAGCTCACCGCAGTAACCTCTCACTCTGTTGAAGTCTGTAGTACTTTCCATCTCATCACTGATTCAGCACCTTATTCTAGACTGCCTTGTCACGTTGCTTTTATTTGTATTTAACTCCTTCTGGATACTGTAGTTTTTCACAGGTTGATGCTCTGTCTCTCCAGAAAGTAAATCCCGCACGGATGGACTTTCTTTGTGGTTTTCCACAGACGTTAGTAACACTTACGGATACCTTGGTTTCCTCATCCCTAAAATGGGCACAATGACAGAACCTACTGCAAAGGGTTAATGTGAGGATGGGGTGAGGCAAAGGGCTCTCCACTGTGTCCTTGCTCTGAACGGCACAGTGCTGGCCCCTTAGAGACCTTGCTTCTGGTACCTCTTGTTAGTTCTGTGACTTTAGGCAAATTTTTTCATCTCTCTGTGCCACAGTTTCTTTTTTGGTAAAATAGTGATGATGATATTAGCATGCTAACTCATGCCTGTCACACAGTAAAGCACTCCTTAAGCTTAACCTTCTTATTCTAATCCACGGGTTTTAAGATAGGAAAAGCACTTCATTTCTCCGGGCCTGTTTCTTTACCAAAACACAAAAGACTGAACTAGGCGAGAGCAAGATACCTGCCAGTGCTTCAGTCCTATCATCGATTAGCAGATCGATCCTATAGCCCCATTTGCCTGCGACGGTCCCAACTGATGCCTTTTGTGCCAGAAAATGCTTAAGAATGCCTCCTTTCACTCTTAAAATTATCCTGGTTTGCCTGATGCGCTATGGGGCTGCCCCATCTATGGTAACTCAGAGATCGCAGTGTGCCTCAGCTCCTTGCCCTCCCCACTCCAGGGAAGAGGTAAGGAGAACCGAGGACAGCCTGGTCTCCACACAAGAAGCCAGGCATCGCTCCTCTTGGAGCTCAGACTCTGCCTCTGGTACACAGCTGGTCTCTCGGTTGGCAGCCACCCTCAAAGCAGTCACCCACTGGGTTGGCCTTCATACTCGTTTGACTTGAGTGCCAAGCCTAGGCATTCTGGCATTGGGCCTCCTGTCTCTCGGCATCCATCTATAGGAAAAGCAGATATTTTGTGAACAAGTCCTGCCAAGGGCTTCCAATGAAAACATCTCAGTGGGATTACATGGAGGTATTTTCTTTGTCACTCTCAGTAAAGCTGGTTGAGCAGAAAACCCAGCTGAAGCCCCCTGACAGTTCCCAGGGACTTGGGACTGATTTGGTTACTTTCTCTATAAAGGGTACTTAGTGTTCGACTCTTGGAAGCTTCTGGAGGGACCGGCCTTGCCGCATAGAAGCCACGCCTGCCTGTCTGTCCCAAGGACAGGAGTCATGATGGCAGTAAGGCTTAATCCTTGACGTTCCAAAAACTTATGGGAAATGGGAAACCGCTCTCCTAGGTGGGAAAGCCATGAGGAGGTGTCCAAAACCTCATCAAAAAGCCTCTCATCTCCCTTCCCTGCTTGGTTTCCTTTACTTCAGGATCCACTGTCGATGACTGTTCTCATGCTGCTACCTTCTGCTTGGGTTTCTTCACGGTTGGGATCTCCCACGTTCTGTAGGCCTTGGTGATTTTCACGAGAAGGCCAAAGCCAACAATGTCAACCTTCCCAACCCCGCGCTTCTTGGAACCCGTCGTCACCTTGCTCTCTCTAATCCCAAACCAAGAAAGGTTTCAGGTCTCCCAGCCTGAACGACTCTTAAAAAGTGTTAGAGATTGTGGAAAGGAGGAACGAGGGTTTGTATACTCTTCCACCTCAGTCTTGTGATAAACTCAGAATTAAGACACAAAAACTGTTTACATAAACCTATGATCCTTTTACATAGAAAGAAACTGAACTCTTGAATTTGGTCCTTCAGACCAGCGCTGTCCAGTAGAACTTTCTTCGATAGGAAACGTTCTCCAGTCTGCACTGTGCAGCGCAGAAGACACTAGTCCTGGTGGCTACAAGCATTTGAAACGTGGCCCGTGTGACTGAGGAACTGAATTTTTAAATTTTAGTTAATTTAAATTGAAATAGCCACATTTGCTAGGGATTGCCACGTTAACCAGCATGGGCTCTAGACACTCGTGCTTGGTGGCTGGTCTACGTACTACTCAAAATGTGTGACGGTCACTTTGGATATTTCTTGAACACGTCCTGTCTCATTATGGGATCGTGAAACATATTTGTCACAAAAAGCATTCCTTCTCTGAGGCATTCATTCATATTGGTTGGACATGTGCCTTGCTCCAGGCGCTGTGATAAAAAGTCAAGAATGTGTCTGTGGAAAATGACATCGGAGAGTTTTAATAGCATTTGTTGATTGCAATGGAATTAGGAGATTTGTAGAAACTTTCCCTCCTGCTGATCTGGCTGTGTCTGTGTAGTGAAGTAAATGCCTGCAAGTGATCTTGTGAATAGAGGGTCCCCTGAGAAGTGAGCAGCCTCTCCAAGTCTGCTGTGTAATCACGACTGTGCCCAGGGCGGGGGAGGTGATGCTGGGAGAGGGAGATGGGGGAAGATCCTGAATTAAATACGGTAGGAATTACGGTATGTTGTGAGGACCAAATTAAAGAAGAGCGGGGTCTGCAAAAGAACTCTGGAAAGTGTAAGGCGCTGCCTTTTAGTGCTACCGTGAGCTCATGCAACAATCCGGGCCGATGGCTTTCCCAGATACCCTGGTGTAGCATCTCCGAAAGCGATAAAGCAGCTGAGCAGTGCCTCCCGAGAAAGAGGCAGGCCGTAAAGTAGGCAGAAGGCAACGGCCAAGGCAGGGGGATTTCAGAAGAGGGGAGAGCAGTGAA
>NW_006790311.1:3878495-3883066 GCF_000442215.2 Lipotes vexillifer | reverse complement strand
GCAGGAATGAGGGGAGGGGACGGTGTTAACACTCTATTGCCTGTCAACAAATGTACGACAGGGACTTTCCTGGGACCAGCTGGGACCTCACGGAAACATTTCATCCCGTATCTAAAGAGCACACAGCAGGGAGAAGGGGGCCTAGACACAGCACCCCGACCTCCGGAGGCTCCTTCCTAAGGGATTTGGAAAGACACCATCTCCCTTTAGAAAAAGGTTGTGGTTCTCACTGCAGGACCTTCAAACAACACCCAAATCTTGAGCGATCTGGAGGCACGGCGGGAGGACCCCACAGTAAGATTCCCTGCATCCTGGCAGGCTGCTCAGCCCCAGAGCCCAAGTCCCAGTGCGTGGGGTGACTGTGCTTTAAACCAGAGCTTCAGCCTGTGCACTCGGCCCCGTGACACATCACGGGTGCTTCTGAAATGCTTAGCCCTGAGGAGACTGGCAACTCTGATGGGCGCAGCCCAGGGCTCTGGGTGCCAGCTCTGCCTGGGAACACTTCTTCCCACAACATCAACATTTGCATGCAAACAGGATCTTTGCCGCTGCACCTTCTCTCCCCTCCTTTCTGGCCACCCTGTCCCCATCCTTCCCAGGCCGTGGCCCAACATCAGCTAAGCAACCAAACCACACACTACCCCAACTCACCTCTAAGAGGTGGCCCGGCCATTAGGATGCCTCAGATCACCTAAGCCTCTGAAGGGAGGACCCTACGGCATGGATCCACTCCAGGTCCCACCTGTCAACATTTGATGGTCTGAGCTCATTGAGAAAGAGTTAATCTGAAATATTCACTCTTATAATCCAAAGAGACCGCTACAGTTTTAGAGGGGTTTCCCCTTCCCTCCCAGCAGATAAACCCTCTTAATTGTTTTTAATAGAGGCACCCGGCTTTTTAAATGCATCCTCTAAGCACACAGAAAACTAACTGGGACGATTAGGGGAAGAGGAGGGGGTAAAAGCATGGTGGGCCCATGGTCAGGCCGGCTGACAGGAAATCAGGTTGACCACATTCATGGGGTCTTGGTCTTTGTCAACCCAACAGTGTTCAAGGATTTCTCTGGCTTAATTTCAGGACTCCCAACGGGCCAGTTCTTCTATAAACACCAAATGCAAGCGCCAAGGGGAAAAGATAGGAAAAATGTTGTCTTTAGATACCGTTGTTTGTTGTGATCGCAGATTTACTCTTTCAGACCCTGTGTGGGTCCCTTGAGAGCTTTCCGAGCACACCTTTCAGATAGAGACCATCTGAGCGCCACCCTTCCTGTACACGTGTGTACACATATCCCGAGTATTTATTTCAATACACAGCTGCCCTTCCCACTTTGGGTCAGAGGGTTTCTTGGGAGATTACTCTCTGCACTCATGGAGCACAGCCATACATAGAAGTCGATGGCCAGGAGGCCTCTGTTTCCCTCTAACACCAGAGCACGTGAATCAAGACCCATGTGTCCCTCACACGTGGGGACACGAGGCACAGCCAGAGGGTCTGGCCAGACCTGATGCAACTCAGACGTGGCCCTTTGCTCTTGCGGCAGGAGGAAAATCCTGTCAAAACGGCTTAAAGATCTTCTAATATTTCCATGCAATTAAGGCCACATCTGTCTCCCAGGCCCCCGCACTTCTTTGCTAGTTCACAGACATGAACCAAACAGTCTGTCTTGTCGATCTGGAAGGTAACAAAGAGCTCCATTCATAACTGTAGGCACTTTCACCATTTTTTTTTTCAAAGTAAAATAGAGTTTTCACTTTGAGAATAACCTGTGTGGCAAGCGAGTGAAGGATTTTTTTCCCCCCTAATAAATCAAATTCAACAGCCTAATAAAATGCTGGCTCCCCCCTCTCCCCCCCACCCCGTTCCCTCCTTCCCTCCCTCCCAGGGTCCCACTGGGCTGACAACTGCTCTGCATTGAGAGCAGTGGGTGCCCCCAAGGAGGTGTGGGAAGGTGAGCTGGGAGCAAATGAAGGGAGTTCAAACACCTTTGGAAGGAGCGATGTGTTGTTTGGCAGATTAAGGACTGGGTGGGCAGGGTGGGGTGGAGGGAAGGTGGGGGGCTAGTCTGCTTTCCCCTCCCCAGCTTCACCTACTTTTTCAGCCTTTCAGAGCTTGTTTCAAAATATTCCTTTTCTTCCGCAGCTCCCTCTACCCCAGTACCCATCCCTGAACATTGGGTAAACCTCCTGCTTCCTTCTTTTGCATGAGGAGGAACAAAAGCGCCATGTTCCGAAAGATGGAGCAAGGGCTCTGGGACCACACCTGCAGCCGAAGCCCTGCAGGAGCTTGCCCCTCCTCAGAACAAGCCTGAGAGATCTCCCCTGTCTTTGAAGCCTCCAGAGAGTCAGTTTGCAGGAGATAAGTGCTGATAAACATCGGGTTGGGTGCTTATCCGCAGTGAGCACAATCTTTTGAGGTTCTCTCTGCACTCACAGGCCGTAGAGACTCTAATCAGAAAACAGAAAGGAAAATGCAAAACCAAGCAGTATTTGCTGCTGCTTTTTCTTCTTCTTTTTTTGTTTTGTTTTGTTTGGTTTCAGTCTACACACTGGAAAGCCCAACACGGATGCTGTAACACAGGGGACTCCAGAGCAGAAATGCAGCCCTGGGTCTTTGCTTTGTTCAACGTTTTTGTTCTGACATCAATGGAAGAAATATTTTCAGTCCTGTACATAAGAGGATGAGTCAAACGTTGATAACAATGATTATCTATCTCCAAGTGCTTTTCTTTTCCCAAGTGCTTTTACAGGCGTTGTGTTATCTGGCCCTCATGACAACCCTCTAAGGAGGACAGATGGTTTACAAGGGAAGAAAGTGAGCCTGGGCTTGGTTGTGTGATTTATCCAATGCCACACAGCATGAAGTGGGGTGGCAGAAGGAAAACCCAGATTTTTCTGGCTGTAAAGCTGGGTTCTGTTCATTCTATCCCATGCAGTGGCTCAGTAGCTAGAAGATACTCAGAAATCAGAATGGCCTTGAGCCTGGGCATGGCATCTGGAAGGATCTGGAAAGCTTGGGTGGCAGTGGATGAACCAGGGTGGAGGGGAGCTCTGAGCTTTGCAGCACTTGAGTAATGCAAAAAGGGCAGAGCCTTGGCTGTCCTAGATTTCAGTGTATTGGTGATGCCTGATTTGGGGTCCTAAGCAAAGGTTGCTTCTCTGATTCTCCACTTCTCCTCTGTAAAATGAAAGGTGGGACAAGATGGTACCTAATGCAGGAGGGTGAGGGAGAGTGAGGATAGCACGGAGAGTGTTTTCTCCCCCATGAGCACATTCTCTTAAAAATTATGCAACCACAATGGCAATACCAGAGTAAAATGTTGACAAGATTTGCCAAGACTAAGATGGAAAGCTCAGTGGTAGAACCTGGCTGCCCCTCCCAGCTCCCAAGTTCTAGGGTGATGATGTGGAAGCCTTTAGCTTAAGGAACCACAGATGGCTATTTATATCCATAAAGATAACGAGTTATTTCCACACAAACTTTAATTAAGCAATTCTGCACCTGACTGCCAAGCCTCAGTATTATATGTACTATTGACCATCTGCAGTTGGATAGAAAGTAAACTCTCCACAAAAATCTCACAAGTCACATTACAGCAAGTGTAACTGGAACTCAGCCAAAAGGAAAGCTTCCTAAGGGAAAAAGTGATATACCATTTGTACAATGTGTCTTAGGCCCCTCAATAAACCCTCCGTGGCCACTTCTAGGATGGGAAGTGAGACTGGGGTGTGGTCTCACCTCAGACTCAGGGGGCTCTGAGTTTATTTGATTTTTTTTTTTTTTTTTACAGGAATGTATTCGTGTTATTTATTTAATTAAAAATCAAATTGAAAAGAAGGGTAGAAAAAGGAGCATCTTGTTCATGGCTGAATTCATGGTTTGGAGAGTAGGTGGAGGGGGTGGGGCTGGATAAGATCCCCACTTAGGACTGCTGACCCTGGAGAGAAGCCCAGTGTTGCAGAGGGCTGGTGTGCAGGTACGGTGGAGGCCGTCTGGAGAGATGCAAACGTGCCCTGTTTGTGTCTGTCCTACCAGTCCCACTCACGAATACCTGACTTTGTGCTTCTTAGTTTAGCTTTTCAGCTCCCAGTTGAAGACAGACCAGAAGATAATGCTGGGAGGTGGTCAGAGAGGCTCCCCTCCCCGCTACAGATGTGGGGATGGAGCTACGCTGGCCCCAGGTCCTTTCCTTCCCTTGGTCTCTATCTCCTGCTCCCAGCGAGAGCCCACACCATCATCACTACGTAGCTGGCTGGATTCAACAAGTTCAGTTAAGGGTTTTCGGAAGTCTCTGTCATTATAAGAGTTTCTACTGCAGAAATATGACTCTAGAACTCAGACACCCATGTTCTTATACATACACTGAGATCCTTTAGAATATGTTTGCTTGGAGTTTGGGGAGGGAGACTCATCTGGTTAGTATCATCCTTTGGAAACTGGGCTGGACTGGTCTAGGGTGCTGAGTCAGACTCTCCCACCAACGACAAGAGGCCTTAGTCTTTTTCACTGCCCTCCCCAGCCCACACACACACACACACACACACACACACACACACACACACACACACACACA
>NW_006790311.1:3859356-3878408 GCF_000442215.2 Lipotes vexillifer | reverse complement strand
GAGACCTTAGTCTTTTTCACTCCCCCCCCCCGCCCACACACACACACACACACACACACACACACACACACACACACACACACAGATACCCACAAGTTACGATGCATTTTGAAACTACAAAAAATTGAGCTATAAATATTTAACGTATGCAAATAGTATTACAGCAGAAAGAATGCACATAGACAAAGTGGCAGTTATCTATCTCTTCTAGAATCAGAAAAATAACCATTCTTTCTAGTTTTCTTCTGATCATACAGTATTTGCTGGACATTTGCCCTGGAAAGCCATTAAACAACACAGTTTATTGGTGTACTATTAGCCATAGGCTTCTGTTTTTAGATGACATAGCTTGAGTGGAGATTTTTATCTGTACCTGGCACATTTCGGGAGTGTCTGAAATGAGTGTGTCTCAAGAACTCTCTCCAGGTTCTTGCCTCTCCGAAGTTGGTCAAGAGACAAACCAATTCAGGGTATCAAGCCAACAATCGGAATCTTAGATCTGACACGCCTGCTACAAGTACATATTTGTAAGAATTTGTACAAATTCTAAGAATTTGTAATATCTAAGAATTGCTAATATCACCATCAAAAGCTGTAGCTTATCAATTCGTATGACTCCTTTTGCTGGAAGTTTCCTGAGAGTAAAATTCCTGAGGATAAGAATTGTCACCGGGTCTTCTTTCTCTAACAACTTCTGATTGCCTCGCATCTATGAAATGAATGTACACAGCTCATCACAATGAATGGAAAGCAAAGAACAATGTACTTATGCTGGGTGGGGTGGGAGGGGGGCCCTGGGGGGCGGTTGCTTGTTCAGCTCGAGCAGCTTGCGCTTCCTGTTTAGTGGGGTTGGGTGAACGATTGAAGTAGGAAAGTCTCAGGGCTAAAGCAGATAGATGGCCTCCTTGGTGATGCCCAAGGAACTGAGATTTGGCCTCTGATACCAGATGGAAGTTTTAGTATTAGGAATCTTCAGGATCAACCAGTCCCCAATTCTAACTGCTTGTTTCAGCTGGCCTCTGTCTTCCCTTTAAAGTGGAATTAAATAATTTCTCAGACCAGCACATGAGATCTTTGAAGGAAAATCAAAAAAAAAAAAAAAAAAAATCTTATTCTTAATCCTATTTTCTGCTTGTGGGAATCAGATGAATTTCCAAGGGGATCTAGCACATAAGGGTGGTGAAGGCTTGGGAAGGCCTATGAAATTCATTAACACTTCACAATTTATTCTCCAACTACAGCCAAGTTCAGACTCCTGGTTCATCTAGCTACCTAGGAAATCATAATCACACAGATGTCATAAAGTTACCTTATATTTGCCTCTCTTATCTAGACACCTAATAATACTGATAATCACTATGATCATTTCTTGATCATCAAACTGATCTCTTAAGGAATTACACCAACTACACGGTCACAAAGTTCTACTAAATTGAAGGTCAGCTCCCTGAAAATTAAAACCAAATGGTGTCTTAGGATGTATGTTATCTTCTTGGATTTCTCCAAATCTTAGACATGATAAGTTCATCTTAAATCTTTCGATACAACTGATAACCACGATTACCCATAAGTTATTATAGAGGAACTAAGCAAAGAGTGAGGGGCTAGAACAGAGTCCTGGGCTGGTTTAATTCCTGTACTCAGCTCAGTCTCTGCCTCTCTCTCTTTTTAGTGGAAATAGCAGAAGGTGCATCTTCTAGACTGATTTCCCTCCATGCTGTTACTATAGCATTAATAATAGCTAAACTTTTAGACTATTTTATAGTGTAAGGCATTTAACCGAATAGAAGCCTTCCCACACCTATAATCGTATTTAATCACCATAATAAACTAAAGAAGTAGGTAGTATTATTCCCCTCCCCCATTTCGCTGATGAAGAAAGGAAGGTACAGAAAGACTGAGACCTCATTTCTGGTCACAGAAGAATGTGAGCCCACCTTCTGGACCCCAGAAACCCAGCCCTCCCCATGAGGCCACCCTTTCTCTGACGCATGCTTTGCCCCAAAACACTGTAGCAATGAGTACATTTATTATTTTTCTGTTAATGCCATTTTTCCTTCCCTTTTGATCTCGCGCCCTTGGTTAGACGGCAGGCAGTCTTGAGGCGAGATCTTTATCTCTTAGTTACCGTTTTAACTGGCGGTGGGCTCCTCGGGGGTCCAGAGACACTTGCTGACGGATGGCATGCACCGGACAAGAGGCTGCTGGCTTTGACATTTTAAAACTGCACACTTCCTGCGGTGACACAGTATGCCCAAGCGACAGGCCTCACTGCCATTTTCTCAAAACCAGGAAGCGAAACTGGCCACCAAGAGCAAATGACCACCAGCTAGAGCATTAGTGCAAACCAAGCAAAACACAGCAAGATGCAGACCGTGCGGGTCAGAGAGACAAACACATTCAATGTGCAGTTATCTCTGAGGAAAGGTACATCACTACTCTCACCATGGTTTGGGTCACAATCACCGTGAACTTTTAACCAGGTTCTATGTATGTGTTCTTACACAAAACTCATCTTTAGACCTGCCTTGCACAAAAATCTTGGTCTCTGGCAAACACACAAGTACAGCCTTCCCTAAATTTTTTGGCTGAGTGTCCTGAAAAGGACAAGGCAGGGCTGTTGAATGTGCAGGAAAACACTATTTTTCCTCACATTTTTCTTTCTGTGTCTCCTCTTCCCATCTCCGGTCTCTCTTTTAACCAACTCAAATCTCTGGCAAATTGGGCTTAGGAATGACACCGAACGTGTTTTCTGTCTGCAGCTGCGGAGTACTTGGAGCTCTGGGGGGTTGCTGGGGCCCAGGTGAGTAATCTGAACCTTGCCTCTTAGCAGCAAGCCCTGTCCGGTCACGTGCTCGGTCCCCCCTCCTCGGGATGCTGATTGCAACCCAGATAGGAGGGGCCTGGAGAGTCCACCCCCGCCCCCACCCCCATCACCCCCACCCCCGCAAAGAGCCCCTTTCTCCAGCCTTTTTCCTTCTGTTGGCCAGGACAGGAGGAGAGAAAATAAAACCCACAAACTTCTTTGCATATGAATGCATCAAGAAGTGTCTTTCTGAGCACTTTTGTTCCATCTGAAAGCGAGGGAGGTGGCTAGAGAGCCAGGGTTAATTATACAAAGACAGGCTGGCGCATCCTGCAGAAACAATTTTGCTGGACCCCGTATTTGCACAGCTTCAGGAATTTTCGAGGCGCAGCATCGTACGTATACCACACGTTGTATACCGCACACGTGTTCCTGCCAACCGAGTCCAAATGACAAAGGTGGTCTTTGTAGCTCCACGTGTGACACCCAACAGATTCTAGACCAAGGGCAAATTTGCTGTCTCTGACTTATTTTGCTTATTATTATTACTTTAAAAAAAGTCTGTCCTGGCCCAATAACGTAGTTGTGTTCACCCGGCATAAACCAGATTTAAAGGAGTACAGGGAGCCAGGAAGGCTGGTCACGGAAGTAAGCCGAGCTGCTGAGATGCTCCTCGGAATTCCAGTCCTATTAGTTTTTCTCCAAGTGTGGTTCCTGGATTTGCTGCCTCAAAATCACTTGAGGTGTTGATTAAAAAGGAAGCTTGCCAGGACCGTTCTCGATGGAGTGAATCAGGCTTTATTTATCAGCATTTATTATTCTCCCCAAGTGGGTCTTAGGCAGAATCAAATTTAGGTTAGGTGCTCATTGAAAAAAAATGTTCCACCATCCCGTGTTTTTGGAAAACACCGCAGAAGGTATTGCCCCTCTCCTTCCCTTAGAGATTCATGATCTATATCAGCGTGCGCAAGGTTCTGATAAGTCCTGAAACACAGGCAAGGTTCTGATGAGTCCGGAGACCCAGGCCTCTGTATGTGTGTATAAGCCAGTACTTCCCACACTAATTTGAACACAGAATCCTGTTTGCATAAAGCACCTGTGAACATCTCTCAGACTCACTCACTCACTCCCAGCAATGATGTGCCCTAGTAGGACTTTCATCACAAGTCATCGGCGGACCCTACCTCCTCGCGTCTCATTTTTCCCCTCTTTTCCGGCCATAAACCACCTCCATTATTGGGAGAAGGAGGCATGGTTCCCTCGGTAAAGACAAATGCACTTGAGCTCAAGAGAGCAATCATTTCGGGCTTCCCTGTTGGCGCAATGGTTGGGAATCCGCCTGCCGATGCAGGGGACACAGGTTCGGGCCCTAGTCTGGGGGGATCCCACATGCCGTGGAGCAACTGTTCCCGTACGCCATAACTGCTGAGCCTGCGCTCTAGAGCCCGTGCTCCGCAATGGGAGAAGCCACCGCCACGAGAAGCCCGCACGCCGCAACGAACTCGCCGCAACTAGAGAAACCCCACGCACAGCAACGAAGCCCCAACACAGCCAAAATAGATACCTAAAATAAATAAATAGAAAAAAATTGAGATGAACTAGTTATTAAAAAAAAAGAGAGAGAGCAATCATTTCTGTTTTTTTGGTAGCTAGTTGCTTCTTAGAATCATAGCTTGCTTTGGTTTTGTGTTGGAAAAGCAGTGATGCATGGTCCTTCCTTCCATGGTCCATCTTTGTCATTTACATGTAAATATCCTATCTTCAGAGGGCCTTGTTGTGACTCCTCGGACTAACTTACATCCAGCCTTGAGTTATTTCTCTCTACCCTTCTGTCATCACAGGAACCACATTTAGAATTAAATACTCATTTGTGCAAAAGTGGGATTAATGTCTCTCCCCCACTACACGGAACTCTTTGAGGGCAGAATCGCTGGTCTAGTCTGCTTACTCCTTGCACCCAGGACTTAGCACCAAGCCCGGCAGACAGTAAGCATTCAGTATTTACTTGTTGCCTTGGTAAATTACAGCGTTTTAGTTTAGCAATTCATGTAGAACGTGTCAGGCGAAGTGATTGAGAGCTACAGTGATTCTGTCTGCACAACAGAACTTCCTGAAAAGCTTTTAAATAAATGCCAGGTTCCACCCCAGGCCTCCTGCATGAGGAGGAGGGCAGTGCCCAGGAGTGAGGTGGCAATTGCCGGCTTAGCCGATGGAGAACGGTGGGTCCTGGTGAATCTTATGCCGGTCTCTTCTCCTGACTTGCTCTAGGTTTGGGGCAGGTCTCTGCATTTTTGGTGCCTACGTTTCACTGCTTAGTAAAGGGGGAGTCTTGTCTGCAGCTCCAAAATTACACTGTGAGATGTCTACCCAAGCATCTGAAATCCTAAGCTGAGAGGCCACTCTGAGAGTCCAATCATGGTTGCCGTTCCTGGCATTGTGGGTTTCTAGCACGTGGCTCTGAGCCTTGGGTTTCGCCAAATGATTTTTAATGCAACCTCACTAAGGACGTTTTTACTGAAGCTGCCCCTTTAACAGAACAGGGGCCGCTCCATCTGTTACCACCCTTTCTTACTTGACCTCTTGTTCTGTGGTGCAGGAGTTACACAAGCAGACCGTTAGACACGCATGTTGGCTGCTGGCTTTTTGGTGTTTTTCGCACTGACATCAATCTGCAGCGAGGCAGTCTGTAACAGGGAGGATGGGAGTGCACCTCGCAGACACCCATAGACACCCCAAGTCAGGTCTTGGGGGCTCCCTGCCGCTGGGCAGCTCTGAGCAGTGCTGAGCTTGTCCACCCGGGCAGTCAGCAGTACAGGAAGCAGAGGGCACGGCTAATGTACATGTCACCGTGTGGCTTATGGCCACGGCCTCACCCCACCTTTGCTGTACAAGCTGCAGAGCAACAGGAAACGGCCGCGGTATATATATAGCCACATTGTGTTTATCCAAAGGTGCTGTTTTGCACAGATTCTTGTGCGCTTTTTCACCGGGAGAGGACATGGCATTCGCCTTTTCCTCGGGGCCTCCTAGGTGCTTGTAACAGTAATTGCTCCACCTGAGAAGGAAGAGGAACATTTCGCCTCTTTGGTTTCTTCATTTTCAAGGTGAACGGACCCGTGCATTTTCTCTTCCAGAGGATTTCCGGATCCATTCAGCTGAGGCTCAGAAAGGGTGGGAAACACCAGTGGAAAAATGCAGGATTTCCAGGAGCCTCTAAGCACAGCCCATCTGGGAAAATCATTCATTCCACAGATTGAAACTCACTAATTAGGCTTTGTTTCCTCCCCATTACACCCTCCTGGCAAATAACTAAGCACACCCCTTTGTGGTGTGTTCATCACACAGCCTTGGTCTAGTCCACAGAATCCTAGCAGAGGCAGGGCCGACAGGGTAGTCGTGGTGTCAAGACTTGGGGGGTCCCCTCTGATCTCACACAAGAGCAGCCAAAGGGAAGGAGAAAGACCCCTCAGCCCAGGTCCGTCCTCTGAGCAGAGCCCTCTTCTGGAGGGCTCTCTGGAAGTGGCTTCCTGGGAGTACCAGCTTATTGATCAACCACCTAGACCGAAATGCACGTTCTTGAGCTGGGCCATGGCTTTAGCAGCAGAGGTCCGCCCTTCACCACGTTCCTATCCCCGCTGAATGAACACGGGACGAGTACTGGGCCAGGGGAGCTATTGAAACACTGGTCCCGTGAAGCATGGATGGAAATGCTTTGGTCTAAAATGTGCACTGGGGGACCTTGGGCAAGTTAGGAAACCTCTCTGAGACCAGGTTTTCGTCTGTAAAATGGGGATCACGAGGCAGGGAGAGAGGATGGGTGAAGTTTTCAGCATGGGACCCATACAACCGAAGACATACACGGCAGGCAGAATGGAGGCGGTGAGAACAGAAATCAAAGTGGGACTTCAGAGCGGGAGGAATCCTGCAGCGTACAGACCCTGATTTCAAGCTCTTCAACGTTTCTATGACCCACAGCTTCTTGCTCTGAGTCAGTTGGCTCAGCCAACACAGATGAACTCTGTGTTGGGAGATGAGAACAGCTTGGGAGGTCAGGTGTGGTTCAGTATAGCATCGCAGAGCTCTCCCTAGCAGAGTGCCACTCAGTAAAGGGGGTTCCTGAAAGTCTTAGTTCTTCCTACTCTGAAAAGACGTTGAAGTTACAGATGCATTTTGAAAAACTAGGCATCCCTTTAGCACAAGCATTCTGGAGAACAGTTTGCAAGTTTTCCCCAACTCACAGTCCCCCAGCCGATGCTGGGACGTGTTCTCCAAGAAGGTTCAAAAGAACCCAGCTCGAGAAGCAGAAGTGAATGCCTCTCGTTTCCATCCTTTAAAAAATGGTGGGAGGTATGTGTGTCTCCTTTGCATACTTTCTCCTCGGTGCATGGAGGCAAAGTGAGTAGAAGGCCTGAGTCGGATGCAGCCGGTGTTCCTACTTAGTGGGCCTGCATCTCTCATGGAAGCCCCAGATCCCTCAAGCCTCCCCCGGTTCTTCCGTCACCTCTTTAATTGTCCTGAGTCCCGAGCCATTGTTCAGTCTCATTACTGAAAGTCAAGCACACAGTGGCAGGGGCCAAGGCCTATGGCTGTGTGTGCCTGAGATTAAGACTTTTATCTGATCTTTGACAACTTGCAGAGGAAATCCTGTTCCAAAACCCGGACCCCTGAGTGAAAGGTTGCCAGCGGTTCCTCCCTCCCACCTGCGAGATGAATCAGGACACCTGAAATGCGAACATGGGCTCATTGTTTATAAATATAATAAGCTCACTTCCTGTCGCTCTATTAATCCCTCCCCCTACCTCTTTTCTTTTAAACACGGAGCTTAAGAAGTTCTCTTGGCAAAGCCTGGCTGAGCGTCCTTCGTGTCCTCATCCACACCGGGTCACAGAGTGAGGTGCCAGCGCAAGGCAGATGCTCCCTGCATGACACTACGAGGCTGCCCATCTCTAGCGCCTTAGGATTCACACAGGAGCCCAGCCACCTCCTCGTGGACCGAGACAGGCACCGGCAGCTCTGCCATCACCGTGGAGCCCAACGTGGGTCACCTCGAGGATTAAGAGAACACCAGGCAGAAGGCGTGGCTCTGGTGGTTGGAGTACAGGTTCGGGGAGTCATAGGTTTTTCCCTCAGCCCACCCCCCCACCCCAGCTAGGGTGCTAATTGACTGTGGTTAGTTTTACACGGTTTATTGCATCCCTCAGCATGGTGTAGGTGATGCAGGCACACCCGGTATTCAGGTAAAGTTGGTGATGCCCGCTGGGGTATATGGGGAGTGGAAACAAGATACTTCCGGTCACTGAAGGAAGGAATCCCAAGACGGAATTTGCTGGGGAGTCTGCCCCGATTCTGCTCCTTTTCCCACCACTCCTATCACTTCCTTTACTGCAAACAGGAGCAGATCTGCTCATCAGCTAGTCCACGAGTCTGCCCAGGGCTGTGCTGGGTGCCTGCGGGGAACACACAAGAAAGAGGAGGCTTGCCCGAGGGAGTTCACACCTGCAGGGGCCACAGGAATGAAGGAAGAAATGGTTGAGGAAGAAAAAAACACAGGCAAGAAAGGGAGGTCTGGGTGTAGACCTGCCCCAGCTGAGGGGGTTGACCCCCTCCATCCCCTCACCTGGCAGCAGGTAGGCACACAGACCATCCCTAAGCCACTTCCAGCTCTGGCGTCCCGGGAACCTGTGCCGGCTGCTGCCGGATAATTCACAGAGGACGAAGCCAGACGCTGCGGCCACTTCGCAAAGGACATGAAGCCTCATCAGCTCCCTGGGTGGCCACTCCAGCTCAGGGAGCACGAAGCAGGGGGGACATTAGCTCCCAGAACAAGGGTGGTGACTCTGGGGCCTGCACCAGCTGACCCCTCTTAAAGCAGAGCTGGAGGCCTCCTGGAGAGAGTGCTTGTTTTGTTTTGTTCTGTTTCAGCTTGTGAGGAAAATGAACTTGCTAGTCAGGATGGAAGTGGCCTGAGGGGAAGTGGGTCCTGGAAGGGAAACTTACTTCTGCCCAGTGGAGGACAGAGGAGACGGCAGGGATGCCGCTCTCCCCCTTCAACGCCTCACCCTCTGCTTAACAAACAAGAAGCAAAACCAGGCCGGCCCGGGGGACGAGCACCCTTCCCAGCACCTGGATGGGGACGCAGGAGGCATGGATGCTGGACCGGGTTCCCAACGGGAGACCTCACCGCGCGTGTCTCTTCCCAGCCCCAGGTTCAGTGTCATTGCTGGCAGCTTGAAGGCGGCCACGGTGGGAGTGTTGACACCGTGGAAACAGGTTACACACCCTGGAGAGCTGGTTGTTAAACATTCATCAGCGCATGTGGGTGCGTGCGCCTGCTTCTCAATCAGACGGGACTTGAACCCTTGCCCCGGGGCCTCTGGCTGCAACAGGCCAGCGTTTGAAGCTGATGTGTCGGCCCTGTCCACAATCACTGCTGTGGACCCAGCACTCAGATTGACTCAAACCTTGGCTAACTTCATCCCACCGAAAGGCTGACACAGGGCTGACCTGCTGAGATGAGCGTGAGTCCAAATGATTACACTGTCTCCCTTGGGGACTTCAAGCAGTTTTCTGTGGCTGCCTTTCTAATCTGTAAGCTATAAAATCGACACGACCGGTCACTATTGATTTAAGAGCTGCTCTTTGCAGGTACAGGACCAAGCACTTTGTGTAAGTTACTTCACTGAATCTCATTCTCACCATAGCCTTATGAAATAATTCCCTCATTTTATAGTTCGGGAAGGTGAGGCTTGCGAGGTTCCCTGGCTTATCAGTGGCAGAGCTAAGATGTGAACTCAGATGTCTGATGCTAAAATGTGCTCCTTCCAAAGTCTACGTTCTTGCCACTCCATAGCAGGAGTATTGTTAATAAATCATTCTTCCTGCCCTGAAAATATACCCAAATGACACTAACTCTGGGTGGAACCACCAAGCGTGACCCAGCTCCCAGGGCCACCAGGCAAAGCAGCGCTCGCCCTTCCCAAGCCAGCCCCCTCCCCCCACGGGACACACTTCCTCCTTCTCCCTCCTCTACCCGGGGCCCGTTGTCCCTCCCCTCCTTCAACCTCTACTCAGAACTTACTTCCTCCTTGAAGCCTTCTGTCATTAACCCCACCCAGCGGTGATCATTTCACCGACCTCGCTTCTCCTCAAATACTGATACTCACACTTACCCTAGATTTCTTTGGCCTTGTTATTATAGCTGGAGTCCACCGGGCTCTTCTGCACTGAGCTGTGCTTTGCCCCCTGTCTTTTGTCTTTTCCCACAGGGCCTGGCAATGAGTGTGGTCCACGGGGGCCTCTTGGGGTTGGCCTCGGTGGTCTCTGTCTGTGGGTCTACGGATGGCCTGCTTTTGCTGTCCGTAGCACATCTCCCAGTGATCTGGCCAAAGGATGCGAGCACACCCTTCATTCTGGCCAAAGATGATATTGGTGTGGAGTTTGGGCGGGAGGTCAGAATAAGTAGCCCAGGTCAGTCAATGCCACTCAGCAGCTCCCCTGTCCGGCCTAAACATTCAGTGAAACTCCTGAGGACTTCTTTTTCCAATCTTGGGCCAGAAAAGGACTTGATTCTCTCTGAAACGGTCTTAGGATTTCCTGTCAGGTCCTTCCTACACCTTTACCTTGAGTGGTAGGTGGAAACTAGCAACTAGGGTAGGAGTTTGGGGCTGTGTTTGGGGAGGTACCTTTCTGTTTAATCAGGGTGTTCCAAAAAGGTGTGAACACATAGGTGAGTGTGAGTGGGTGTTAGCTGGGGACGACGGGACTGAGACAGGCCTTAGGACACACGTACAGGTGCATCAAAAGCTTCCGAGGGGACTTAGGGTAGAAGCCGGGCCTCAGGTCTCCTGGCGGAAGATGCCAGTAACGTGGTGGTGACAGCTGGTCTGATTTGCATTTGGGAAGCCAGACTGTTTCAGACAGCTCATCCGAGGCAGACAGCCGTTCTTGAGAGCCTCCCTGGCCAGTTAGGACTCTGCCCTCCTCCAGAGGCCTCTCCTGCTTTGTCCCTGACTCCCCCGGGCCCTGGACACATTACAATTCCTGCCGCTGTGGAGACCCAGCCATGACCCGCACGCTCTGTGCTCCTGACACGTGAGCAGGCTCCCCTCCCGCACGGCCTGCCGCTTTTAGACTGGCACACACAGTTTTCACAAGACGGGTTTTTGTGGTTTGGGTTTTTTCCTTTATAAGTTTGCAGCTGCTAGTTTTGAAACCACCAGCCCTGAGGCAACTCAGTCAAAAAGAGAGCAAGAAGAGAAAAGAAAGAAAAGGAGAGAGAATACAGAAAGGGAGGACAAGCTGTCTTGCTATAAACCATGCACTACACGCACAAGGTCTGTGCAGCAGTCTCGGCCTTGCTTGGCCAGCTCTGCAGGCTTCTGTTGGGGACAGGCTCTTGGGGGGTCCGTGGGCAGGGTGGATCTGAGGAAGTGGGCCCTGGATCCCCGGCCCCTGGCTGCCTGTTGTCACAGGTGAGTTGTGACAGGCCAAGACTTTCAGTTATGATCTGAAGGGGACCTGCCAGCTCCCTGGCTCTGCTCAAAGGTGCGTGCATGTAGGTACAGCGAGGTGTGCAGGCTGGGATGAGAAGGGGGAGGAGCGGGGAGACACAGGAAGACCCTGATTGAGTTTCCCAGTCCAATTCAGGCCCACCTAGTGGGTTCCTTTGCATAGGCAAACAGAAGGATTTAGCTGAACACAGACTCCAGGCAAGAAGGAGAGCCAGAAATAAACAAATCCAGAAACAGCTATTCACATTCAGGTCTCCCCCTCCCCCTCTCACATTCATGGGTGTTTGTGGCAGCTAATTATAGTTTTTATCTAAACCGAACACCTAGAGTCCCAGCCTCAAGTCACAGCCCTGGGCTGGGCGTGGAGGCCAGTCAGGGCACGGAGCTGTCAGGCTTATTCTGGGTGGCTTTGGGGAGTCCCCTGTTTGCTGGCAGTCCGACCTGAACCCCACAGTTCTCTGGGGGGCTGATAAAAGCACTTTTGCTGGAGGGAAGAGGGAGAATCCTGGGGCTATTACCAAGGAAAGGAAATGGGAAATGGCTGGGCCTCGAAATCAGGCCTGAGCAGGCAGGGACAGATGGGGCTGCTGGGAATCTCTGCCTCCGTAGACCTGTGTCCCCTGTGGAACAATCTTGCATCTCAGTTATTTGTGCTCGTTTCTCCTCACCCTCTCCATCGCTCCTCTCCACAATTATTGGGGGTCCCTTGAAGGCTGGGAATATGTTTTCTTTGAGTGACCCATAAAGCTATCCAGCACAGTGAGTGAGTGTAGTAGGCGCTCTATAAATGCTTATTTAACAGAATTGAATAGAATACTGCTGGTCATACTCTCTTACAAAAACATGTACTGATGTTCTTGTTGTCTACAACATAAAATCTAAATTCCCTAGGGCCTGATATAAAAGTTACAGTTTTTTAGGGGCAAGCCCCAGCTATGTTCCAGCTTCCCCACCAGCTCCGCCATGCTTGCGGTGCTCTTACTGACATTCTTTCCTTCGTTCTCGCTCCCTCTCCCTGGAATACCCTGCCAGGTAAATTCCAAGTCACTTAAAAAACCAACTCCAGGGCTTCCCTGGTGGTGCAGTGGTTGAGAGTCTGCCTGCCGATGCTGGGGGTGCGGGTTCGTGCCCCGGTCCGGGAAGATCCCACATGCCGCGGAGCGGCTGGGCCCGTGAGCCACGGCCGCTGAGCCTGCGCGTCCGGAGGAGCCTGTGCTCCGCAACGGGAGAGGCCACAGCAGTGAGAGGCCCGCGTACCGAAGAAAAAACAACAACAACAACTCCATCGTGAGCTGCCCTCTGCGAAGCCCAGCTTTTCCCGCAGAGTTGGTTGTTTCTTCAGTTGGTCTCTTACGACATTTAGTACATAGTATTGTGAAAGCACTTGCCCTTCTTTAGAGTGAATATTCAAGTCCGCCTGTGTCCATCAGGAGACTGTGAATTCATCAAAGACAAGGACCACGACTTACGCATCATTGCATTCTCAATGCTGCAAGGTGCTTGGAAATAGCAGATGCTCAGTAAGTGTCTGACGATTAAATTAATGAAAGAAAGAATGGGCTCCATCCATCTCTTCCTTGGAAACCCCAGCAGGGTCTTCCTGCACCTGTTCTCCTTCTTTCCTTCTCTTTCCCACATGTGGCCACCTCCTGGCACTCAGCACACAGATGGCACCAGGAACACAATTCTTTTATTTCCACTTCTGAAATGTCTCTATCCTTGTGCACAAGCTCCACAGAATCATCCACAGCCGCTGCTGCCCACCACTGCTCACGGGCCGCCAATGTCCGTAAAGATGTTGATTCTGGCCCTTTATTACCCAATGGTATAGACTCCCGTGAAGATGAGCTTTTCTGAATCACAGCACACCTCCCCCAGGAAGCCCTCCCACACTAGTCCAAACCCACAGGGACTTTCCTTTTCTTCTGATCTGTTTTTGGCTTATCCGCTTATACTGCCTGATCCCTCACTTGCTCCTCTGTTCCCTTTCACCTTTCCACTGTTATTTTGGACTTGCATGCAGTCGTCAATGGATATTTCTTTTCTCCCGATTCTTTGGACAGTCCCCCCAGCACACTTCACAATACTTGATACACGATCAGAATACAAAATGAGCGACTGCAGTAGATGCTCCTCCGCTGGCTTTGTGCATTGACGTTCACTTTCCTCAGACTGTGGGTTTTCCCAAGGGAACTTTACCTGGTCCGACTAGCCCCCGGTCAGGCAATAGTAATCAGCAACATCTCGATGACTCTAAGTCCTGCGGTGGAAAAATTCTCCAGTAATTGGCACATTTTTGACTCACATAGTTGTGTTTTCCTGTGGAAGCCATATTACTTAGTCCCTTGGTTCAAATACTGATAAACATTGTAGAATCTTCCCCAGCAGAGAGAGCTGTTCTCCCTGGAGCTTGATCTGGTATGGCCCTGCAGAGTGTGCCGGGACCCCGAGGCCACAGGTAAGAGACGGAATGCCCCATGTGATGCCCACCAGTAGCCAAGTAGGTCAGGTGGTTTTCTGGAGTCTGCACTCAACCAAGGTGTCTCCAGCCTGTTCTGTTCGTTGTCTGAACATCCCCCTCCGGTGCTCCCTTCTCTGGCTTGGGCCTCTCTGAAAAGCATCCCTTGACAACGTCTCCTGTTCTCTCCCTCCCCACACCCAGTCAAAATTTGTCAGGTTCGCCATAGTCAAAGGACCTTGCTAAGATCAGCTCAGACAGTCATGTCAATGAGTAAGTTGCATTTTGACATGAGCTTTCTGAGGCTCAAAGGAATCAGCTCATGGTGATCATTTCAGGCAGATGGGATACTGGGGAGGGAGACTTTTAGGGAATGGATCGTTCAGAGCCGCCCAGCACAGCTACTGGGATGCCTGCATCTAGGGCCAGCTGCGGACAGGGGCAAGGTCCCCGCACACCATCCCTGCCTCAAGATGACCAGGGAGTCTCTGACTTTAAGGTCACTTGGGGGGAGTTCAGTCTGGAAGGGTAGGAAAGGAGGTCTCCCCAATAGATACCTAGCCTGAGTCATCTGGTTTGGAACTCAGGGTTTGGAAGGTCACCCGAATGCCTCATTCCCAAGTCCGACCTTCTAGAGAGTCTGGAGCTGGCAAGCTTCAGATCCATTTGCGTCAACATGTTGTTTGGTTAATGCAGCTGAGCATCTAAGCCCATTTTCTTAGAAACAGGAAATCCCAGTGTGCCAAGTGTAAACAGATCCCAGCCCCCAAAGTTCGAGTTCATTTAGGAACTCCCTGACCACAAGGGTCTGTGGGGCTGTGCGCTTGAGCCAAGGCGGGCTCTCCTGCCCATAACTGATCTTGCACAAAGAGATGGTGTCTCTGCAGCTCAGCGGCTGGAAGAGCTGTGCGCTCAGGAAAGGCAATGCAGCCGGCTAAGGGCAGGCTCCCAGTGTGAACCCTAAGACAGAGGGGTATCAAGGGTCTTTTGTAACTTGGCAGGTGTCTCCCCTGAGAGCCCCCCCGCCCATAAACTCGTCAACTCTAGTTGCTTCCCTTTATATTCTTTGTGTCTTCCATGAGAGCAGGGGTCTGGCCTCTTTTATCCTCCATCCTGTCGATACTGTCAGCACAGTACCTGTAACAGGAGGCACTAAACACTTATTGGTAGGGCTTTCCTGGTGGCGCAGTGGTTGAGAGTCCGCCTGCCGATGCAGGGGACGCGGGTTCGTGCCCCGGTCCGGGAAGATCCCACATGCCGCGGAGCGGCTGGGCCCGTGAGCCATGGCCGCTGGGCCTGCGCGTCCGGAGCCTGTGCTCCGCAACGGGAGCGGCCACAGCGGTGGGAGGCCCGCGTACCGCAAAAAAAAATAATAATAAAAAAAGATGCTTATTGGTGGAATGGATGAATGATGGAGAAAGCAGCACCGGCTGAGTCCAGGATCTGATGAAGGGCTTGGCTGGCCCAGCTCTGCGAGGCATCATGCCTGGGCATAGCTGTTGGTGCTCCCAGAAAATTCTCCCTCACAAACCTCCCAGCACCCAGCTGGGGAGGACAGATTCTCCGGAAGCTGCCGGGAGGTTCAAGCTTCTCAAGGCTGGCTGAGTGAGCTCAGGTTTGTAGGGGCTGGAGGAGAATGATCATTGGCTGGGTGGAGGCGGACAGGCAGGGGGGTGGCCAGAGGGCCTCCTGCTGCAGAGAGGTCCCGCTCCCTCACTAGACAAAGAGCCCTCAGAAAGCTACCTTCCCAACCTCCGGCACACATGGAGTGGGCGGGGAGGGCCTGGCCTCTTTCTGACAAGCAGCCCGGCTGACCCTACTGCTGGGAGGGCAGAGGTGTGGCAGACAGCTGCCCCAGACGCGGAGTCGCTGAGCAGTCACGGCGGGGCCTGACGATGGAAGGAAAGAGGCAGCTCTTCTATTATTAGTGGCTGCTTTCCACGTAAGTGTAAGTCAAACAGCCTATGCAAAAAAGAGGCCTCATGGTAGCAGGAAACTCAGAGTTGTGGGTGTCCTGGCGCTATCAGATTGGGCCCTGGGCTGGGCCAGCTTCCATCTGGGCGACGCAAGGAGCTGAGCCCAGGTCCTATGTTCTGACTCAAGGGGGATCCTGCGGCTGCTTTAACATCCCATGTTCAGCATTTCACATGGGCTCATTTCTAAAGCCCATCAAGAATATTTTATTAAAATAAAAAGAAAGAAGTCTAGCCCTGTTACAAAATGCCATCCCAGGTCCAGAAGTTGGGGAGCAACAAGGTGACACATACTATCCGAAAGCCCAGCACTTAACATTTATGCATGGCTTAACTGTACATCCATTAGACACAGTGATCTACAGTAATACTAAAGATATAGGAAAATGGCCATAATTTAATACGAAGAGAATAAAAGGAGATTACAAAACAATACGATTCTGGTTATATAGAAACAAGACATGTATGTCTATATATTTGTATTAAAAAGACTGGAAGGGAATGCACCAAATATTAATAGGTTGTTTTCTGGGTTGTTAGACTGTGGGTGCGCTTTGGTATTTTTCTATTGTGATTTTTCTGTATTTTCTAAATTTTATACAAAGATGATGCATTGCTTTGGAAATTATTGTTTTAAAAAATACGTAAAAATAAGCAATACATTTAATGAGTAAAAGAAAAATTTAAGCCAAAAAACAGAGAAGGCAAGAAGTAGCAGTCTATGCAGCACAGGCTTTGCTAAGGCAGCTGATTGCTCAGCGTTGGGCGGATTTAATGCACTTTACCTTCCTGTCCCTGACTCTCTCTCACTCTCCCGTCCTTTCTCACCCCTACCCAGCTCTGCTCCTTCCAGCCAATTCCTGGGCAGGGCTCCGACAGCACCTTGCTTTCCTACTGCACCTGCCTGCCTGGCACTCCTGCTAGCTTGCTCCAGGAAACAAGAGGCCCTAGAAGCAAAGGCAAATGTGACGAACCTAACTCAGCTTCCAAAGTCCAGAGTGCGTCTCACTTGTTACTCCAAACTGCCTGAGATCTTTCCAGGCCCTCAGAGCTCTCATCCATTTTGCATCCAGAGCCCTCAGTGCCTGCGTGTGGAGGGACACTGGACAGTGAATTAGGGAGACCTCAGTGACCTCCAAATGCCACATCTATCAGAAACTGGCTGCCTTAGACCCCTTGGGGAACTTATTCAAGGTATTAATGAATAATACATAGACACACAGGCACATATGCCTCTATTTGGTATACATGTACACGTAGACATGTATGTACCATACAGCCATATATGCACACATCATACACAAATATGTGAGCAAAGAGGAGAGAACTCGAGCGTGCAGGTTTGCACGCACGCGTGCACACACACACAATTTTGTCCTCACAACATTATGAAATGGTATATTTTCTTCATCTAACTGATGAGGAAACCAAGTGTCTAAGAGGTTAAGTCACACAGCCGGAAGTGGCAGGGCTAGAAGTTGAACACAGTCCTGTGTTTCCCAATCCCAGACCCTTCAGCAGAGAGCCTTTTCCCCTCCTCTATCGCCATCCTGGCAGGCTGCTGTGGTCCTAGTGAGCCCGAAAGCTCCATAATTACTGGGTTGGACTTGGCCTCCAGAATAACCATGACAAAATTTGTGGAAATGTTCACAACAGCTCTTTACTTCCAGGTTCTGAGATCAGAAACGGAAGTTTCAAAATACCGAAAGTTCGTTTATGTTGAACATACTGCTTGGGTTAAAAGCAGGAAGTCCAAGAAAGCCTGATCTCATGAGATTTTTCAGCCCAATTTGGATCCACATCTGCACTGCTGGATTTTCCACTGAGTCCAACTTCAGCTGCTCTGCCGCTTCTCCCATTTCACTGACTCTCCACCTACGGGGGGTACAGATAAATAACACAGTCTGTGGCTATTAACTAAGATCTATCCAGCGATTGGCCAGTTGCAAGGTGGTGAGCTGGGACAGGCAGTAGAGGGGAACAACTGAAATTTGAAAAATCTGCACTTTTTTTTTGTAAATTTTTTAAAAAGCCAAACTAAAACAAACAAAAGCTCTAAACAATAAGTCATCCAAATAATGGCCTCTGTGCTTGTTTCCAGGTGCAGGAAACAAGTGGAAAGGAATCCTGCCACCTACTCCTTCCCGCAGACCTGGACCTGGCCTCGCCATGGGTCAGACCCCAGCCGGGGTGGGAGAGGACGGGAAGGCGGTGGGCTCAGCAGCGGGCCTGGATCACCAGCTTTGGGGAAGCCTCTGAAGATGGGGAGAATCGTTTCTGTATCCCAACTAGTTGACGGCAGGAGCTGGGATTAGAACCCGGGTCGAGGGCTTCAGGCTGCCTCTCTTTCCAGCTATACTAGCTGCCCTGGCCACCTCTCAGCATTCGAATGAGTGAACAGCATCACAGAGTTTTTAAGTGACAGAGGATAAAGGGAACATTAGCTGTTATAGTATTTATATAGTGGGTGGTTATTGCAGCTGATGCTATTTTTAATTGGAGTCCCCTTCCATTCCAGAGTTTCCTGGGGATGCCAGTATCTCTGAGACTTCCCTGCTGGAGGGTTCAGAGGCTCCCAGGGACACCTACCCTCACCACCCCCACGCCACTTTAGATGCCCCCAGGGCAACATCTGGAGGACTTCTGCAAAGCAAGAATCCACAGTGCCGTGTGGTCTGGCCTCCTCTCCTCACGGACTGGCGCACACTCTCTTGAAGTGCAATTTTGAATCAGCCACACCCAACTGAAACAGTCCAGGAGAGGGGCAGACCCCACCTTACAGCCACCCACTTCACCCCATTTTCAGTTTGAGGAGCTCAGGCACACGTGGGTCCCTGCGTCGCCTTGTGAATCTGTGCAAACTGGGTGCAGAGGAGGGGCAGGGTAGCAAATGTAGCCGCTGTGTGGCCTTGAGTGAATCACTGAACCTCTCTGGGCCTCAGTTTCCTCCTCATAAAATGCTAAGTGCAATATCCACCTCGTGGGTGGGTGTGGGCCCAATAAAGTCCCCAGGGCACACGTGGGCGTGGGCACTTCCTGCCTGCCCTGCGGTCCAACCCCACCCTTTGGGGTAAACCCTGGGGGCCTAAGTGTCTTGGAAGCAGCCCTTCTGTGCTCCAGAACTGCCAGAATCTGGAAGCAGAAGGCCTCCAATCTGCAGCGCACTTTTTTTTTTTTTTTTTTTTCCCTAGCCACTTTACCACTGCCATTTCAATGGCATGGATTTTTGCGGTACGCGGGCCTCTCACTGCTGTGGCCTCTCCCGTCACGGAGCACAGGCTCCGGACGCGCAGGCCCAGGGGCCC
>NW_006790311.1:3841315-3859341 GCF_000442215.2 Lipotes vexillifer | reverse complement strand
GGGGCACGAACCCGTGTCCCCTGCATCGGCAGGCGGACTCCCAACCACTGCGCCACCAGGGAAGCCCTGCAGTGCGCTTTTTAGGGGGAGGAATTTCCTATACTTAGCAATCATTAAATGCCACCTTAGAGCACAACCTTAATAAGCCTGCTTTACTACTAGAGAGGGCCTTGTGGGCATCGCCTCTCTCCGTACACAGGTCCTGCTCTGTTACCCTGGCTGCGTAGCAGGTGCACATCCTTCACTGGGTACCCTGGCTTGGGGTGCACTTGAAGCAGGATGAGGAGGGTAAGCTTCCCTATCACTGGAAGCTGCAGGAGGAGGACATGGGGCCTTTCGTGTGGCAGGGCCGCGCGCTCTCTCCAGAGCAGTTTGTGCCCCGGAAGTCAGGCTGGCGGGCAGAGGCCGCGGCCTCTGCTGCTTCCTCCCTACCTTGGAAAATTACACAGAGTGCCACTCTGCCCACTGGCTGCCAGGAGATGCCCTGCTGCTTTCCGAAACGATCCCACCTCTTAAGAATCAAAAACAACAATGTGCCTGCAGTGACCAGCTTGCCCTGTCCTCTTCCCTGCCCTGGAAAAAGTACAGCATCTGTAAACAAGTCATTAGATTCGAGATCCTACCCAATTTAGACCTTTGTCTCAGTTTTCTCCAGAGTAAACTCGTGGTCACACCCACCCAAACCAAGCAAAGCCCAGAAGGAATGCAGAGTCCTGCGGCCAGGCTAACCGCAGCTGACCCCGCCGTGTCGGGGCTCGGTGCGCTCCCGGGGCTGGGAGAGGGGAGCGGGGAGGAGAGAGCACTGGGATCCACCAGGGCAAGAGCCGTGTGCTCCGACGTGCCAGTGGCTAAGAGCTTGGTCTCTGGGTTCAATTCCCCAGAGCAGTGTTCATTTTGCAAATGCCTCCCCAAACTATCAAAACCCAAAAGTCTACCTCCTTTGAAGTCTGGAAAGAAAACCCCCTCAGATCAGCTTCTTTTTTATTCCTGTACTTTCCTTACAGGCAAGCTTCTAGAAAACAGAGGTTGGAGAAAATGAAAGTCAATGCCAAATACTAACCAGACAGAAGAATAACTGCTTTTCCCCACAGCCCTCCACCCCCAGCTCTGGCATTACGGGCTGGGGAACTGGGCCCCTCTCCTGCCGCTGTAGATCTGTTTATTCTGCACTCCATAAAGGGAAACCAGGCCCTTTGCTGACATTTTGGCTTGGAGGGGGTGGGGAGAGACGGAGGTCCAGAATTTAAACTCAAAACCAGATCAACTTCTCTAAATCTCCTGGTGCTTTTTCTGCAATTCCTCAATGGGCCACATTGTACGATTCAGGCTTTTAACCCTCCCAGCCCGTGCGCCCCCATCACTAACAGTCTGGCTCTGGACTTGGATGAATGCCATAAACTGCAGTGACCCCCTTCTTGACTTCCCACCCCGTCGGGGCTCCCTGGTCTCACTGCACCCCTGGCTTCTCTCTGCCTCTCCTGCCCGTCGACATGTGCCCCAAACCTTGCTCTCCAGAGTGGATGGGGGGCTTCCTTTGAAAAATGAAACAGGGAATTTCCTTTGTCCTGGCAATGTTCCACTTGTCATCCACGTTATCCTTATCAGCAGACCACAGTGCAGTGAGCAAAGGCCCCTGCGTGCTCGGGCCCCGGGGGGTATCATTGCAAAATGTTTTCTTCGCTTTTTCCTCTGCCTTGAATTCAAAGCCTGACCTTTACGGGTGGAATTCAATCAGGTCATCGCTCAGATTCCCCAGTGGGGAAATAAAAGTAGCACAGGCAAAGTCTATTGTTTCCATTTCAAGAAGGTAGAAATGTTGTCTTCTCCCTAGAGCATCCAACTAAACGGGGTGGGATGGGGGATAGAGGAGGTAATAAAAGGACCCTTAAAACTAGTTTAAGGTCTTGGTAATAAAACGTAGCCTAGATCCTCCCATTCTCTCTCCATTTACACAATCTGTTCTCATCAAACGTGATTGACGCCTCAACTTCGGTCCTTCAGGGCTGACTTTCACTGGTTTTAATGCAATTCATTTGTATTTGGACAAGTTTGAAAAAGATTTTTTTTTTTTCCCCCGCTTTAAACAACAGGAGAGCAATACAGGCACACCTTGTTTACTGACCTTCGTAGATACTGCATTTTTTACAGATTGAAGGTTTGTGGCAACGCTGCATCAAGCACGTCTGTCAGTGCCATTTTCCCCACAGCATTTGCTCACTTTGCGTCTGTGTCACATTGGCAATTCTTGCAATATTTTAAGCTTTTTCATTATTGTCCTATTTGTCATGGGGATCTGTGATCAGTGATCTTCAATGTTTCTTTTACAACTTGTTGCAGGCTCAGATCCTGGTTAGCATTTTTTAGCAATAAAGTATTTTCTAACGAGGTTCTCAGACACAGTGCTATACACTTAAGAGACTCCAGTATAGTACAAATGTAACTTTTCTACACACTGGGAAATCGAAATATTTTGTGACTTGCTTTACCGTGATATTCGCTTTATTGTTGCGGCCTGGAACCGAACCCGCGACACCTCGGAGGTCTGCCTGTCCAGTCAGGAAGAGGCATGTGGAACACCAGAAGGCCAAAGGAATTGTAAAAACAACTGCTAATGTTAACACGCTTGTATTCTGGGGCAGGAATAATTAATTGTATATGCTTAGTCACTTAGCAACCCTGAGTTCTTATTCTGAAAAGTTCAAAATATTTCACATATGTAGGGAATAAAGTCTCTGGGATCAGACAGACCCTATAAGCTGTATAACTTTTGATGAGAAACTTGAGTTTTCTGTGCCTGGGTTCCTCTCACTGGTAAAGTCTAATGATAGATGCATCCCACGGGCTGTGGTGGAAATGAAGTGCTAACAGGCACTGAAGTGCTCAGGACAGTGCCTGGTTCATCTGTAACTACTCAATAAATAATATTAATAATAATATTATTATTGACATTACTGATATCTCCTGTGAAAATTGTTTCCAAGTAATAATAAGGTAAAGGACACAGCCACTCCAGAAAAGATCTTGAAGGCCAATCCCCGTTCTTATCCTCTATACCATCTTAGATCAGACAGCTTCCTCTGAAATTCTAGCAAACACCACATATAGACAGCATGCCTCTTCAGTAGGCGTTTTTTTTTTTTTTTTTTTTTTAAGTTCTTTTTTTGATCTTGCAAGATGCATTTACGGCCATCTTTATTACAACATTGCTTCGAGGTAACATTATCATTGGCAGAATCTCCCTGCTCTGCAGTTGAGGAAACCAAAGCATGAGGAGGTCCAGGACCTGCTGAAGGGCAGAGAGCAGCTCATACCAAAGCCAGCAAGCACGGCTTCCAGAGCTCTGTGTGCCAAAGAGCTGCCTCACTCTGCCAGTCAGGAGGTCCACCAAGCTGAGAACAGGTCCATCCCAAACGCGGCTGAAGTCTTCAAAGACGGAAGTAAGCCTCCTGGACTCTTCCTGCCCTTGACATTTCTGGATGCACTGCATATTCAAAGCATGCCAACCGATGCAAAGGTACTCTATGTGCTCAAACACTAGTCTGATCACGTCTTTGAAACTTTGAAAGTTCCTGTCCTCTCACGATGTTCATTATTCCACTTTACTTGCCTTCGCTGAAGAAAATGGCTTAGGGACCCACAGACAATGCCTAGAGGGACTACAGTCAGAGTCACAGGTTTGTGACCCTCCATTTAGCAGAGCTGTAGGAAAACAGCATTTCACTCATTCAGCAAACACTTCTCGAAGGCCTGCTGTCCTCCATGCCTACCACTGCTTATCACTCAGGGTTCAGCCCAAATGTCACTTCCTCGGGGAAGCCTTAGACCTCTGAGACTAGGCTAGGTCCCCACAGTATACACTCCTGAAGCATCTCCTACTTCCTTTTTCACCAAGCTCTTTGCACTTATAACTGGCTCAATATCTCTTTGACTACAATTTCTGTCACAGCAAAAGCCTTGCCTGTCTTTTTTTTTTTTTTTTTTTTTTTTTTTGCGGTACTCTGTCCTCTCACTGTTGTGGCCTCTCCCGTTGCGGAGCTCCTTTTTTTTTTTTTTTTTTTTTTTAACCACTGTATCCCAGAGCCTGGCACACAGAAGGTGCTCAATAAACACACAAATATGTGCTAGGTGCTAAGGTGTCAAAGGGGAACTGGCAGAGTGTCTGCCCTCAAGGAGCTGACAGCAAACAATAGAAACCCACACTTTGATGCTCGCCACGATGTACCAGGAATGACAGAATTGTCATGGTCACAGAATCATATTCTACACACACTTCCTCCCCTTTATCCAGATGCAATCTGAAAAGAACAAAGGTGGAAGATTTCAAACTGCAGAGAGATCTTTCTGAAAATGCATAAGCCCTAGAAATACCGGACTAATGACGGATTTTATACGTAATCAGCATGAGGTGATCAAAGACTCAAACTGGGCATTCACAGGGGCCTGAGAGTTGATCCATATTTTCTCCTTTCTGGAGGGCAAGTGTGAGCGGGAAGCAGGACCACAATGGTTCATCACCCCTAAAACCATCGTGGAGAGTTAGACTGCAGGGACCTTCACCCTATTTCCTCTGTGGCATCTGTCTATCTTGATTTTAAACAATTCAACTCAGAAACGTGCGCCACTGATTCAGTGATATACATAAGATGGACATTCCCAGTGACGTCCAACCGAAGACTTCCAAAGCAAAAGCCACCCAAGCTCTGCTCATTAGAGAGGTCTTAGGAAGGATGTCAGATCTCCCCCAGAGAAGGGCTGGGTGTTTATTCCTCACGGGCATTCCAAAGCCACAGCAGGTAGACCACGTCATACGTTTGATTGTCCACAGGTGAGGGCCACGAAGGAAGGAGAGAAATTGCTCCATGTCTTGGACATGTCAAGCACATGGGCCTCAGTGACTTAGAGCACCACAAAGCAATGCAAGCCCAGGGAACACTCACTGGAGAGAAACAGGTTCAAAGTTACCACTCTAGCTACTTGTTTGCTAAGTAAGCTGCTTTGCTCACATTTATACTTAAGGAGAAATCTACCTACAAGGAATTATAAGGATCTTGGAACTAGAAAAGCCAAGTCTCTGTTCATAGCATGGAATCCTCTGTAATAGGAAATCATATATTCACAGCAGGACAAAGCATTAGAGCTGAAAATGACCTTAAAAACAATTGAGCACAATGCCAGTATTCTACAAATGAGGAAACTGAAATCACCATGCTGTAGGATTCCCTCTGGCTGAGGTCATGTTCAATGAAAAGATCTACAGGAAAAGCCCACACCTTTCTTTGACAAGCCCAGTATACGTTTAAATCATAATTCGTGAATATCCCTGTGGCAGATTCCAAGTGCACCCATTTTATAAATGGGAAAAGAAAGCATTATATTCTTAAAGGTCGGTGTAGAATTGGTGATGAAGCCGAGAGACCAGCCGGTTACCTTAGTTCCAGCTCCAGGCCAGCACTGGTAGTGCCTGGGTAACGCTGGACATCCACACTTCATCTGGTCTTGCTTTAATGTCAGTCATAAGAGTCAATGGAAGTGTTAAGTCTCCATGTGGACCACACATTGCTGACTCAGATAAAAATAATCCACATAAATATACCTTCCAACTGAATGCAGATTTTAAGACGTTTTTGACCTGAAATATATAGACTTTTATTGTCTAATACAGGAGTCACTAGCCACTTGTGGCTATTTAAATGTAGAATAACTAAGAGGAAATAGAATGAAATTAAAACTTTAGTTCCTGTTTGCACCAGCCACATTTCAAGTGCTCAGCAGCTGCTTGAATAGCTAGGCTAGTGGCTACATATTGGACGGCACAGAACAGGACATTTCCACCTTTGCAGAAAGTTCTACTGTAAGCAAGTTGAGAAGTACTGATGAAGTCTGCCAAATCTCTCATCGTAAAAATTGTACAAGAGCTACATCTCTCATGAGGTTTCCTATACAGCAATACTTTCCAAAGAGAGATGTTTGAGCCTTCTACAGCCCAAGAAAATATCGCTCTCCCTTCCACCCAAATCACTTTAAAACCAGAAATTTAGTGCTATATGAAAAAGATGAGAAAGTGTTACATTAGCTATTTCCAAATCTGTAATACCTTTAGGCAAGACGTTGGATGTGGTTAAGATGGTAGGATGAGTGTACAGAACCTTTATACAATCCAATCTTCCAAAGATGGAGACCATTTGTCAAACAAAATGAATTTTCTGCAAGGCTGAATTAATTTCCATGAGCGAGATGTTCTCCATAGTTTGAAATATATATTTGAGACGCCCTCTAATCTCTTTACCTCCACTCGGTGGTTTTGGTGTAGAGAAACACAGAACGCTCCTTCAGTACAGCGTACAGATCTTGGAGGTCATTTGTTTTCACGGAGGAAGAAGAAGTAGGGTGATCTTAGCTGGACTGAGGCTCCTAAAGAGCTGATAGATCAGTGTCTGAGCAGCCCAATGCCCTCCGCATGGACTTTGAAATCTCAATTCTGTTGGCTAAGAAGAAAACCCTAATCCCTAATTCAACACGTTCAGAAAAAAGATGTCAGGAGAAGCTCTTAATCTCAATCTTAAATGTCCACCTCTGGTTACACAGTCATACTGGTTGTGTAATGTCACACGGAAGACAGAGATACAAGCTTTCCTAAAATATCACTGATGCGGGATGAGAACAAAGACAAAGCTTGCCTGTCGAGTCTCCATACGTGGGGGAAGAGACACCATCATTCCCGCCTCCTGCCCCAGCAGAGGACCACCTTCAAGGCAGATGACTTCTTTCACACTGTTGCCCCTTCACTCACACTTAAGTAGGTTAAACCTTTTGGTTCCTTCCACACTTAAACAATCACATTCCTTGATCAGGACCATTCAGTCCTACAGTCCCTCCTAGGTTGGAAAACTCTTCTCTCTGGAAGGGGATAGTAAAGCAGAGCACATAGAAGGACTGAAATGTTAGCTCCCTCTGAATCAACCCACTTCAGGCCTTGCCCTGCATCCCCGTAACCCATGACCGCAAGGACACAGAGAAGACAGAGGAGGTGGCATAAGTGGACAACTGGGAACGGGGCAGCAGGTGCCTGGCTCGCTAGATGGGCATCTAAAAACCATTCACAAGGGGACGTGGTACAAGATACATGGTTTACATTCTAGGAGGGTTCTTGACTCTTTATAGGCAGAGACAAAAGTAAAAAAACAAAAACCAAAAAAAACTGAGTAGCATAGGTTGGACAGGAGAATTTTGTTTCTCTGGTGTTTTCAGTGTCCACAGCTCTCTTTATCAGCAGCACAAGCCTGGAATTCCTGAAGCCCCACTCATATCCTGCCATCGGGGTTTTACGTAAAACCCTCATTGATGGGGTTGGGAGTTTCATGAGGAGAACAATGACCGGATATGAGGGAGGGGAGAGGAATAGGTGATGTTTGGTCTGTACTGGTGCATTCATAGGGGAGAATGTCTATACTGGCAAAGATAGGAAATAGCTAATTGACAAATTTTACCAAATGCAAGTAAGTCTTGGGAACCATGAAAGCCAGAAAAGAGCAGCCCAGTGGACTCAATTTAAGCAACATTTATTATCTGCTATGTTCAAATGTCGACCTTAGAGTAATAACTATGATAATAATAACCAGTATTTACATAGCTCTTTACAATTACAAAGTGGTTTTCCTTCCACACTTATTTTGATTCTTATCATTGGTCCGTAAGGCAGGTGGAAAGCTGAATATTACTTATTACGATCATTACTAGTCTTATTTTACAGTTAGGAAGGGAGATTAGAGAAGTTAGTATCTGGCCCAAGATCATACAACCAATCAGCCGCTTTGAAACCTAGATTTTTCACACTTCGAATTGCACAGGGCTTTCCCAGAGCCATTCTGCCACCATCACGATAATTTGCAAAACATTACAGCACCTCCCTGCCCACCTGAATAAAAGTCTTGTGTCACCTTTCTTAGGCAAGAAGCACCACCCAGCACACAGCATCCCTGCATTACGCTGTGTGAACACAAAGTTACATTTTGTAACTCTGGCTGAAGCGGGCTAACCAGCCCCTAACAATAAAGAGAGAAGGGTGATCTCTCTTTAGTAAGATGTCCATACGAGGCTCAGGAACGGAAATGATGCATGATTTACAATTGACAACAACCATGTAAGGAGCCACCCAACTGTTAGTCAAATGGTAGTAATTAATTGATGCTTTTCTTCAAGAAATTCAAAGCAACTCGTCGATCCAGATTTTCACGAAAGTCACAGGAGAAGAGGTTTGTACTACAGCCCCTCTTCATTCTTTCGGGTGGATGGAGAAGCTGACGTTCAGAAAACGAGAGTAACTTGTCCAGTGTTACCCAGCCAACCTGAGGCAAAGCCAGGAGCGGAAGTCAGATTACCCCACACCCTGTGCCCACTTCAGCACTTTAGAAGGACTGGTACAAACGTAGAACCTGGGACCTCTCCCAGGTGTCCTGGGGGACCTGCTTCATCAGTCTCTTCTGCATTTAGTGCAGAGGTGTGCCCAGGTAGGTTCACCATCAAGGCTTTCTAACGAGTATGAAGGAAGGGGTGGAGGATGAGGCTTGCTGTCACTGCAGACAGCTGCCTCCCTCCGGTCAGAAGGGAGCTGGAAGAAGCATCAGCCTGTGGAAAACGCCACTCGACCCGGTCGGTCCATCTCTGATGAGACTGACTGCCCCCCTGACAGCTGGTTGATGCTGACTGGCTGATTTAAGAGGGACTCCTGTGTTTCCCTTAACACTCCCTTGACCCTTCCAGAGGAACTGAGCTCGAAGCACCCCTCCCTCCCAGCGGTGGGCACACCCAGGTGTCTACCTTCAGTCATACTCCTTATCTTCCCACAAGAGTCACCTTCACCGAGGCATCTGTCTCTCGCTTTCGCCTCGTAAATGTGCTCGTTTTGTGCACATACGGTAAACATTCTCTCCTGTTTCCAATTATTTTGAACAGTTAAGCATGCAAATGTCTGAGCAACATTTATTAAACTTCTGTGGGCTTTTAGGAGGAAAAAAAAAGATGAACCAACAAGAATCTGAATCATCAAAGAGCTCTTACAAAACCAGCATTTTGAGCCTTTAATTGGAAATGAATCAGAAACAGGCATGTGAAATTTCCCATGAAATACACACAGGGTTTAAATTTTTTTTTTATAAAGGGTGCTCTGGGCAGAACAAAATCTGGGTTATACACAGTCCAAACTGATGGGAAGAACTCATGAATTCCGAGGTGCTCCAAAGCCAGCCCCGCTCTGCAACATCTTCCCATACAAACTCTGGGAAGGCAGGGAGCGGGGAACACAGTCTCCCTTTCTGGCCTTACAGATCCAGTAAGTACATAGGGCACCACAGATCTCCAGAAGGAAGAGCTTAGAGGCCCCAGGGTCCAGAGCAGCAAATCCACATGTCTGGATGCCTTTCCTGAGGCACCCTGGGAAAATTCTCCACATGCCAGTTTCCTGAAACACATTTCCAGAAAAGTAGTCTGCCCTTTCTCCCTCCCCTTTCTCGAAAAGTGCAGAAAGTACAGGTGCCCCTCAAGTCTCTGACCTCTGGGGAAGTCCTGTGTTGCACCAGAGACCCCATTTGAACAAGATTACCTATACCCATTGACTGAGTATGCTCTTACTGTTGAGAAAACCAAGGTCAGCACAGTCGGCCCTTCTTTTGGCGGCTTCCTCATCCCCAGGTGTAACCAACCGCGGATATATTAGTATTTCTGACCGGCGGTTGGTTGAATCTGTGGATGGGGAAGCCGCAGCTACTCAGGGCTGACTGTGAGGGACTTGAGCATCGGCGGATTTTGGTATCCATGGTGGAACCAACCCACCGGGGATACTGCGGGACAACTGTACCTATATGGTTTTCTACAGACAGCATTTTGCGGGCTGGGAGAGATAACGCATGGATCTTGGTTCTAGGATTCCTGACTGGTCACGGACTTAGGTACAGGGCTGGCGGCAGAGTACAGAGCTAGGAGAAGAAAGATCTCTTGCTTTTATGTATAGGTGCAGACGTTCTAACCCTCTTCCCCTGGCATCCCCAAAGCAGGTTACGTGAGGCTTAGCACCTGCCCTCACACACTCCCCTCACGCCATATAGTTTCTGAGTGATTTTCCTCTCGGAGATCACCTCTTCAGCGCATTTACACCTAGAGATGATTACACTGAGGATTGGGCTGGGAAAAATCCATATGAATTCCCCATGATAATTCCTCTTGTCTTAAAAGTACCTCTCTTGCCAGGGGAGCTACATTTCAGTTTCAATTGTTTTCTATTTCAAATCAGTGATCTTTGTAAAGAGCTGCACTTGGGTGGCTGCATGACTGCTTAGCTGCCTGGGTGGCTCCTATGGAAAGTGCGGTGTTTGATCCCACAGGAGAATTACACAATGGCCAGGGAGTAAGACTGAAAGGCAAAGAAAGCAGGAACGCCTGTGGATTCGATGAATCTTGCTGTCTTTGCTTCTGGAAACACCCTTAGGGTGGAATGCGTGGTTTAGGGGAATGGATACCTGAGTTCTGCTGCCAGGGTCTCCTGCCCAATTCTCATCTTTAGACACATCACACCCTGAAGACTCAGTTACCTCTTCTGTGCAATGGCCTCTTGTGTTCTAACAATCTCAGGGGCACTCAAGTTGGCAACTTGCAATATTTGCACTAGGGAATTTGACAGAGGTGCAAGCGGCTCTCTTAGTGTTCTCTTCTCGCCCGGGGATTACGCTCAAGGCCTTTCAGAAATGACGTGTAGGGGAAGAGGTAAGGCCAAGTGGTAAGGGGTGATACGGCACCCTCCAGGCCAAAGAAGGAAGCAGCGCCTTTATCCCAATTTCTGGAATGTCTTCTTCAGTTGATGTCAATGGCCCTTTGGATGTAATTTGAAGCTTCATTTCTTATGCGCATGTTTCTAGAGTTAGAACTTCAAACACAAATAGGCTGAAGTCTCTAAATAAGAGAGTTTCTTTGCTGATGGATTATGTTGAATCAGGGTGACAAAAGCACAAACCCTATACACAGAGATATTCCATGTGACTCCTGAAGGTGTATGTGTATACGGGGTGGTGGGGGGCTCATGCAGTGTCAGTGAGGAGAATGGGTTAATTTTCCCGCTTTGAAAGAAATCGAACTACAACTATGGTGAGTTTGAGTGCCTCTTTGACCCTCATCATTGCACCCAGGGTCCACCATGATGCCATACAGAGTGCCAGGAAAAAAATGCAAAGCCAGGCGCTGGGCCTCCGCATTGAGAATGAAAAGTTTAAAATAATAGGTTCTTCAATGCTAAATGATGTTTGGTTCCAAGGATCCTTGGAGCTATGGTTTTCTTTGTTCTGCCAAAGGAAAAAGGAAATACATCAGGAAGCTGGGCCAGTCCACAGGAAGTCTCACTTGAGCTGATAAAAGGAACTGATGTGAGGTGGCTGGGGATGCAGTTATAAGTCAATCAGCCTTGAAATAACAAGAAATGCTATTCAGAAGAAACTGGAGCCTGAAGTCAGCCTTTCTCGATGATTTCCTTTTAACCCTGCAAAACATTCCTTTCTTTGTGTTTTCTAGAACCCCCCCCCCCAAAAAAAACCAGGGGTTTTTTTTAGTGTGTGTAGTTAGTGTGTGTATATGAGTGAAAGAGAATGAAAAAGACAGCAAGAGTTAGAGCTGGAGAGAAGAGGAGAAAACACAGAAGGGTGCAGAAGGAGGTATTGTCAAGTCACAGAATATGCTATTCTCTACTGAGCTACAAAACTTTTCTTTGTAATCATCTTGGTAGCTCATTAAAGTAAAACAGAACCTGTTGGTTTCATCCTCGCTTGCCTGCCTGCTCTCCAGTATACCTGCCAGCTAAGTCAGGCAGCGGCTCTTACCTGGGGAATAGAGGGCTGAGGCCTTCCTCAGGAGAGGGTGTGGAGGGTGGAGGGAGGCCACGAATCTGCCCAGTGCAGACTGAGGGTGGGAGTCTCTTAGACAAACACCACCGCCACCTGCAAGGTCCTCAAGAGATGGGTTGGACGTGTGTGTGGCAAACTGGCTACAGATCACGGTGGCTAAGCTCTATGAATCTCAGAGGCTAACAGGATAAGCTCCAAATCATTGCTTTTCCACTTTCTATCTTGATGGCCTTGGGTAAGTTACTTCACCTCTTCAAAATGAAAAGAGTATATACAGCATAGGACTGTTACAAGGATCAAAAGGGAATATGTCCTAGAGAACAGACTTGTGGTTGCCAAGGGGAGGGGGGGAAGGAGGCGGGATGGATTGGGAATTTGGGTTGAATAGATGCAAACTATTATATGTAGAATGGATAAACAACAAGGTCCTACCGTATAGTTCAGGGAACTATATTCAATATCCTGTGATAGACCAAAATGGAAAAGAATATGAAAACGACCGTACGTATATGTATAACTTAATCACTTTGCTGTACAGCAGAAATTAACGCAACATTGTAAATCAACCATACTTGAATTAAATAAAGTTTTTAAAAAGTATGTCCATAAAGGGGAAAACAGATATTGGCACATAGTAAGAGCTCGAGAAATAGCTCCTTCTTTTACTTCTTCTGACTGTGATAACCCATCCTCAATGCTATTCCCCTCAGATGGAAGGTGAGTGCATCTCTTACTCTCAGGTGAGGGGTAAGGAAAAAATGGCCTCAGTAAGGGCCACTGGGGCTCATGCAAAATGGTGGGTGATACGGTTTCAAACTGAACTGGGGCCTTTCAGGGTTGACTGTGTTTATTGCCCAAAGCCTAGCACCACTTCCTGTTTTAAGAAAAAGAAGGAAAAAACCTCCCAGAAAACTCATTAAGAGGCTCAAAATTCTGCCTGGACATCAAATCTGTCCCCAAAATAAAACATGTTTGTTTGTTTGTTTTTTTAAAGAGTTAAGTGTAAATGAATCAAAACCAGACGAATTCAATTTCCCTTCAATTAAACAGAATTTTTAAAAAGTCCAAGGAAAAGGCACTTGGGACCAAATGTGTTTTAAATGAGACTAAATTTGGGGAAAGAGTGTAAGACCCCAAAGCAGAGTCAGGCCCCATTGTTAGCTTACATTAATGCAAAGGGATTAACACAGCTCCAGTGTCACTTGGTAATAAAAACACCAGCTCACAGAAATTCAGGAAGCACCTCCTAAGACCCCCAGCCTCCAACTGGCTGCAAGGACACTCTATGACTTATCCTTGGGACTGTGGAGAAGAACCACGTGGGCCCGGATGGAACTTCTGTGAGAAGTTCAGTCACCCACGCCCCCAAATAAGAAATGCTTTTAAAGGCTGCCTGGGATCAGAGTCTTATATAAACACGGGAGATAAAGAAACTTTTGAAATCATACCTTCAATTTATAGATGAGAATATCTTTAACATGAGGAAACTTACACAAATGCTGATGGCGTGGAGCTCGTTTGGGGTAGAACTGGAGCTAGAATTCAGGTCCCCGGATCCTTGGCCGGACAATTTTTCTCCGTATTTTACTGTGAAAATGGGATCCCCAGATCTCTGAGATCAGCACACTGGGGCTAGAATGACGGTGCTCAGCTTAGTTTTTACAAAATCTATTTCTAATTGTTCCTCTTCATTTTTTACATCAGTTTTTTAAATTATAAAAGTAATGTATACTAGTGATTGAAAAAGCCAAATACCACATGTTTATAGTGTGAAAAGTAAAAGTCTACTTTTCCCTGCCCAGAGGCAGCCCCTGTTTAAAAAAAACAAAACAAAACAAAAAACCAAAACAAAGCAAAACATTGAAAACGCACACATATGTATGATTATTTATGCATAGACAATTTCTGGAAGGGTCTATCCAGAAACAAACAAACAAATTAATTAATTAATATTTTCAATTTTTTTTTACAGAAATGGGACCACATATTTTGTAATTTGCACTTTCCCATGTATTAGTATACCTTGGAGAACCTTCTAAATCAGTGTATATAGACAATTGATTTTATTCCATTCAACAATTGCATGATTTTTTTTATATGAGTCTTCTAAAATTTATTTATCTAGTTCCGTATTGATGGACATTTAGATTCTTTCCAGTTTTTGCCATTTCAAACGATGCTACAATAAACATCTTGTTCGTGTATCTTTGGTATCCGAGTGAACATGTCTGTGTGATACATTTTTAGATTTGGAATTATTATCAAATTTGTATAAATACTTAACATAGCCATAATTGGTTCCAAATTGCATTCCAGAATGAGTGTACCAAGTTAGAGTTCCACCAGCAGGGATAGAGAGCGACATTTCCCCTTATTCTTTCTAACATGAGGCATTATTAAGCTGTTTTAATCTGGGCTATCCTCATAGGTAATAACTGTTGGAACTTCATTAATTTCATTTGAATATATACATGCTTGAGATTCTTTTCATATGCTTCTTGGCCATTTGCATTCCTTTTTCTAGCAGTTATTTGTAGCATTTTTGCCTATTTTTCTGCTAAGAGGTCTACCTTTTGTTTATTGATTTGTAAATGGCCTTTATATCTTAGGACACGTGCCCTCTGTTTGATGTATGGGAAATATTCTTTCTCAGTTTCTCATTTATCTTTTCACTTTACTTATGGCATTTTTCTTTACATTAATATATAGAGGAACCAGAGCTGAGAAAGGGAGAATAATAATAAGAAGGAGTTTCCTTGGCTGAAGCCCTGGACTTCCAAAAATGTCCATACAATGGACTAGTATCGCCAAGAATAAAGGGTCAATGGAAATTATAAGCTGGGTGTTACTCTTGGGAAAATGTGCCTACATTTCCTTATAGTAAAAAGCCACAAATAAAGATTCCCCCGGTGAGTACCGCTTCTTTTGGAAACTCCAATAGTCAGAGCTTAAAGTCAGTAAGCAGAGAAACTTCTACTCTCTAGAAGCCTGGAAGAAACAGTTGACGGCATCCTGCTCTTGTTCGTTTATGTGGAGCTCTGTGGAGCACGGTGCCTCGCAATAGTTTTCAACGCTTAGTCGAATGAGTAAACGCACGAGTATGAATTACGTGATAAATACCTGAAGACAAAAGGACTCTCAGGCATAAGAATTTTGATGTAAGTATATGCATCTATATAGATTGCAAAAGCACTAACAACTCATGAGCTGACTAATTTTATAATATTAACCTGTTTGTTTTCGCATTTCTGCTACATGAACAATATCGCAAAATTGTTCACTCTCAGACTTCTTCCCATGAAAAATCAGTGAATTCCCATATATTCGGACCTAACAACCCTGCTCCTGGTATGTTAGATTCCAGTAGACACGAGAAAACCACATATGTCTAGAAACGCAGAGTTAAAGCTCCCGTGACACCTGTAATGCTGGCCGCTTGCAAGTGTGCAGTGGGATGTGACATACCGTCTTTTGTTACCTGGGACGCATGGCACTGTCTGAGTAAATGGGCCCTGCTGCGGGGAACACATTTCACATTTCAAGTCTGCATTCTCTTGGAAGTGGCTTGAAAAATTACATACTCTGGAATTTTGATCATGATCAAAATGGCAGGCACATTGCTCCCCAAAGATGGGAACTGTCTCAAATATTCAGTATTTTGGTTCATTTTTGTGGGTATAAGCCATTTTGAAGCTGTTATAAAGTTGATCTGAATTATCTGAAAGTGCATCTGAACACATAATCTCTGATCCTTCTTGGAAAGATGGTGATAACTCTCCGAGTTTTTGGTTTGCTTGGGTGAAATGTCAGTAATTCTAAGTGAGGTGATGGGCCCAGCAAACCTATGAAAGTCTGTCAGACCTGTCTGAATTTCCATAGAAACTGGATTTGAGTTTCAGGGAAACAACTTTTCCTTTTGTCTCTTCTCACTTACTCTCTGCTGACTCATTCTCAAAAGGAACTAAAGTGGTAGCCCAGGATAGATGGCCCTGTTGAAAAGACAGCTTGTGGTGAAATCTCTAGAACAACTATGAAAGAACACACAGGTCAAAGGAGGGAAAGGATAATCACACTTTTATGAGATCTGGTGAAACAGAGTTTCTCCTCCCTCTCTTGACTCCATATTTAATAAACAAACATCTTTAAACACAGCTGATAGCGTGGTCTGGGGGCCTGAATTTATCACTGGTTTTCTAATCCTTTCTGCTGCTCACTTCTTATGGCCTCTGATAAGTGATGCAGCCACTTCCATCTCCATTTCTTAAGGAGCAGGGTGAGAACAGGAAGTCTTCTGAAAGTTGTACAATTACCTAGATCATCCCTCTATTAAAAATTTTGTGATTCCTTCTTTCTATGTATTTGGTAAGACCCAAATTCTTTCTTATGGTATTTAAGGTCGTCCATAATCTAATTCCACCCAATATTTCCACTCTTACCTTCTCCTTCATATGCGCCCCCCCCCAACAAAAGTATTCCACTTTCCTAGAAAGCCCCCGAACCATATCTTCCTGTGCAAGTCCTACCCATCCTTCAAAGCCAAGAGGCAGTGTGGCTGGTGTGTAGAAAAAAACAAGTATTCTGGAAACAGAAACCCTGGACTTGAAGACCAAATCTGTCACCTATTAGCTGTCATCTTAGGCAAGTTACCCAACCTCTCTGAACCTTCCTTTCTCCCCGATAAAACAGAGTTGTGATGATATTACTTCCCATAGGGTTGTTCTGAGGATGAAATGCAAGGGTGTATGTGAAAGTACGTTGTAAACAGAAGGAACTAAACACAAAACTCTCATTATTTGGTCTTTCTGTGTCTCTCCAGCTGAAATTGCTCTTTCATTCCCTGAGGCTAGCAGGACACTACTGCATTCTGCTGTGCAAACACACACACACACACACACACACACACACACACACACACACACACACGGCTTCTCCTCCTGCTCTGTCTCGAGGGCGGCACCAGCCTGGTGTCTTGATAGCATTTTGTTTTGCGGTACGCGGGCCTCTCGCCGTTGTGGCCTCTCCCGTTGCGGAGCACAGGCTCCGGACGCGCAGGCTCAGCAGCCATGGCGCACGGGCCCAGCCGCTCCGCGGCACGTGGGATCTTCCCGGACCGGGGCACGAACCCGCGTCCCCTGCATCGGCAGGCGGACTCTCAATCACTGCACCACCAGGGAAGCCCTTCATAGCATTTAATACCTAGTTCAGCTCCTGCCTAACAGCCATGCAGCAGACCTACTGACCTGCATTGCTACAGCTGGCATCAGATTACGATGCCAATGGGACTAAGGTGACAAATTCCCATAAGGCCAGCTAGCTTTGTACGGAAAAGGGTTATTCCATAGATTGTCTAATTCTGTCAAATGTCCAAGATATTGGTCCTACGGGTGATAATGTGGGGATAGACACACCCCATCCATTGCCTCCAGGGAAACATCTCAAAATCCGTGGGCTACTGAGGTTGGGTCTATCAGGTCAGTAGAAGAGTTAGAGTGACATCTCTTAGTAATACTGTCCCACTGATGAATTAGCACATGAATGGGATGAACACTATAGATAAACATCATTAAAGCAACAGAAAATGAAACAGTGTGTAGTCTTCTGCAGAAAGAAAGACACCTGCACAGCTCTGAGATTTCCAAAAATGCTATTATGGCTGGTTGAAGATTTTGTGAGATTGTGTGTGTGTGTGTGTGTGTGTGTGTGTGTGTAGATAGTGGCCCATGGCCTTTAGTCTTCTCAGTTTGTCACAAAACAACAAACAAAAGATAAACTTAGAAAGACTGTTTCAAGACAGGCCAAAAAAGGAAAGTCTTGTTATTCAAAACTAAACAAAACAAAAAAATTATTCTATACCTACATAATGCAACTGCATGTCTAAAATGAATGAAAATAGTAGGGTTTTGTTTCATTCTACCTCTAGACAGTTGGACCCTAATCTGAAAATCTTTCTATCAAGCTTCAGGTAGAATGAGGCTTTTCCCACAGAAGACGAGGACCTTGCCGATGGCCTGAGTGTTGACTTACAATTTGGGGATATTTTCTGACGTTTGAGGGAGGATAAAGGCCTCAGACCATTCGAAATCCTGCCTGGTGGTTCATCATCATAAAATTTTCCCAACTCTTTTTTTTTTTTTTTTTTTTTTT
>NW_006790311.1:3836252-3841300 GCF_000442215.2 Lipotes vexillifer | reverse complement strand
CCCCTTTTTTTTTTTTTTTTTTTTTTTTTTTTTTTTTTTTTTTTTTTTTTTTTTTTTTTGCGGTACGCGGGCCTCTCGCCGTTGTGGCCTCTCCCGTTGCGGAGCACAGGCTCCGGACGCGCAGGCTCAGCAGCCATGGCGCACGGGCCCAGCCGCTCCGCGGCACGTGGGATCTTCCCGGACCGGGGCACGAACCCGCGTCCCCTGCATCGGCAGGCGGACTCTCAATCACTGCACCACCAGGGAAGCCCTTCATAGCATTTAATACCTAGTTCAGCTCCTGCCTAACAGCCATGCAGCAGACCTACTGACCTGCATTGCTACAGCTGGCATCAGATTACGATGCCAATGGGACTAAGGTGACAAATTCCCATAAGGCCAGCTAGCTTTGTACGGAAAAGGGTTATTCCATAGATTGTCTAATTCTGTCAAATGTCCAAGATATTGGTCCTACGGGTGATAATGTGGGGATAGACACACCCCATCCATTGCCTCCAGGGAAACATCTCAAAATCCGTGGGCTACTGAGGTTGGGTCTATCAGGTCAGTAGAAGAGTTAGAGTGACATCTCTTAGTAATACTGTCCCACTGATGAATTAGCACATGAATGGGATGAACACTATAGATAAACATCATTAAAGCAACAGAAAATGAAACAGTGTGTAGTCTTCTGCAGAAAGAAAGACACCTGCACAGCTCTGAGATTTCCAAAAATGCTATTATGGCTGGTTGAAGATTTTGTGAGATTGTGTGTGTGTGTGTGTGTGTGTGTGTGTGTGTAGATAGTGGCCCATGGCCTTTAGTCTTCTCAGTTTGTCACAAAACAACAAACAAAAGATAAACTTAGAAAGACTGTTTCAAGACAGGCCAAAAAAGGAAAGTCTTGTTATTCAAAACTAAACAAAACAAAAAAATTATTCTATACCTACATAATGCAACTGCATGTCTAAAATGAATGAAAATAGTAGGGTTTTGTTTCATTCTACCTCTAGACAGTTGGACCCTAATCTGAAAATCTTTCTATCAAGCTTCAGGTAGAATGAGGCTTTTCCCACAGAAGACGAGGACCTTGCCGATGGCCTGAGTGTTGACTTACAATTTGGGGATATTTTCTGACGTTTGAGGGAGGATAAAGGCCTCAGACCATTCGAAATCCTGCCTGGTGGTTCATCATCATAAAATTTTCCCAACTCTTTTTTTTTTTTTTTTTTTTTTTTTGGCTGGGGCAACTCAGTGCTAGCATTTGTCTAATATTACATTTCTAGAAAAGAGGTTTGGTTTAAATCAACCACCTTTCAAAACCAATACCAAATTAACTGGTTGACCCCAAATAGAAAGAGACATCAAAATCTTAAATCTTACATAATGTGGTTATTATTGAAGACCTACTTAATACACAGACTACATATCTTGGGCCACAAGATATGTTCTAATGCATCTGAATATATTTTATTTAAATAGTCAAACATTCAATTATTAAAAGAATTGAAATTCTTGTAATAATTCACCCCACCTGTCCCTGGTCTGTAGAGCGGCCTATTGGCTATTTAAGTAAAATACTCTATTTTTTGTTGTCTCCTGATTATGCAGACCTTGTTTGTCTACAGAAAGAGGAGGGTTTATTTTGGAAAAATAAAAAAATATATTATGTAAAAATCCTATCCAGAAATTTGGGATTTTTTTAATGAATTATGGAAATAATACAAGATGGTAGCAATACATTTTTCATTAAATAACAGAAGTGTCTTTAGTCTAAAGAGTCAGATTCTCCATGATATTTTTTAAAAGCTTATCTCTCTGTCTCTGTCCCTCTCTGTGCGTCTCTGTTTCTGTCTCTCTGTCTGTTTCTCTTTCGCACATACACACGCACACACACAGAAACACACTGCCTCCAGGGTTCTATAACTCATAAAAATGTAAAGAAAGCAAATAAAATGTTCATGGTATAGTGCAAAGAACACTAGCCTGAGGGTTAGGAGCCCTGCATTCTCACCCTGACTCTGTCACTAGTCAACCATGTGATCTTGGATAATTCAGTACACTCTGGGCCTCAGTTTCCCTTCCCATAAAAGGAGGATATGGAGCTAAATAATCTCTAAAGCTCTAAAGTTGCAAACCTGAAAACTTGAAGTTGCACAGCAGCCGAAGTGGTAGAAATTATTCACAAACAAATAGGATTCATCGTCTGGTAACTCCCCGAGGGAGGCAATTCTATGTGGTCACGGGACAGAGAAAAAGACACAGCCTGGGGCTTCCCTGGTGGCGCAGTGGTTGGGAGTCCGCCTGCCGATGCAGGGGACGCGGGTTCGTGCCCCGGTCCGGGAAGATCCCACATGCCGTGGAGCGGCTGGGCCCGTGTGCCATGGCCGCTGAGCCTGCGCGTCCGGAGCCTGTGCTCCGCAACGGGAGAGGCCCGCGTACCGCCAAAACAAAAACAAAAACAAAACAAAACAAAACAAAAAAAAGAGCACAGAGCTTAGGTATATTCAAAATTAAAAAAAAAAAAAAAAAGACACAGCCTGTTTTGCCCGGAGTTCTCGTGAATAGAGGATTATAGACAAGTAAAAAGGGTCAAGAAGGGCTTCCCTGGTGGCGCAAAGATGCAGGTGGGTGAGCGGTTCACTCTCAGAGTGAAGGCAGCATCCACCTCTAACGACAGAAGTAAAGTCTTTGTTCCCGGGTATCCATCTCTCTGCTGCTTTCTCCCGGGATCCCACCCTGAAGTTTCCAGTCTGGACATGCACTGTCAGTGGTAACCTGCAGCCTGGGCCAGTCTGGCTCATTGACTCTGCTGGTTTTCAAAGCCCAGCTGTCACGTCAGCCCTCCTTTCCCATTTTGCTCTCCCAACATGTACTGGTTGTGTGATGCTGAGGTAAAGGGTGAAAGCTGATAATATCTCTGCTCAACTGCCACTTCATTGCAAGCATCCTCCCTGACCATTCCAGCTGATACAACCACATCGCTTTCTATTCCCTAACCTGCTTCACTGTTCTTCAGAAGTTGTATCACCCTGGACATAGAACTATTTATTTATGTGTCTGTCACCTCCACCAGAGTGTAAATTCCAGCAGGGTTTTGACCCCTGTTTTATCCTCAACACATAAACCAGAGCCTTGGAACATAAGAGACCCCTAATTAAGATTCATAGCATTAATGAAATACCTATTATAATAAATCCATACCTATGATCTAATTTTCTGGCCAATTGATCCCCACAAGCCCTGTCCCCAAGGAGAAATTTAACTAAGGTACAGTCAACGAAGCTACCAGACTTTATTGAATCCTTACTGTGACCTATGGCAAGGAGGTACTTTGGCCCCATTTTATAGATGAGCAAACTGAGCCTCCAGAAGCTTAGTGCCTTGCTATAGGACACGCAGCAACTGAGCAGCAGAACTGAGAATGAACCCAGGTTTTCTGACTCGGAGTCCCCAGTTCATTTCCCTATTTCATTCACCGGGTCTGCATTTTCTCTGACTGTTTCCCCATCTTTGATGGTACCATGTGCATTGACTGAATCAAGCTTCCATAGATGAAATAAGTAGATTCAGTTGAAGACTGCCTAGAACTAAGGTGCAGTTTTGGAAAGCAGGTCATTCTTAAGGCAGCAACCAGTATCACGTGCTTTTCAACAGCTGATACCATCACCGTGGGGAGCAGGGTGGTATAGGGTGTTGTTTAATATTTAGGCTGACTTATCTGTGGCAAAAGAACAGTAGAAAGCCTCCTGCAAATTTTGGTGCTCCCAACATGATGCTCGGAGCCTTCCCAGGAGGCATTCTTGGAGAGGAGAAGAGAGCGTAATACAGAAGGACTTATTATAACAAGGGTGATGAAGTTAAGATTTTGTAATCACACGAAGTTGTGCAAATTATGCACAAAGTAAAAAGCTTCTGCAAAGGAATCCAGACTTCCCTGGCATTCTGGACCAAACAGCTCCCCAGTGATGAGACCCAGAGGTATTTTGAAATATAAGTATGCTTCCTATATGAGGAAGAAATACGCAGGTGCATAAAAATCACATGCCAGAATTAGTCAAAGATGATTTGTCAAGGCCATGCAAACTGGGAACACACATTCTGAATCGGTGTCTACAAATTCGACACGGTACGTGGTGTCTTCTGACCTCTCTCAGCCTAGAACTGGATTTCGTGGATACGTACGTACATGTTCTTGCAAGAGCGTGTGAGCGTGATATTTTAGGAACTGAAAGGATTGGAAAGGCACTACTGTAGAGGTAATTTAGTCCCACTCTTTCACTTTTACAAAGAGTTTGAAGCTCATACTGGCTGCATGGACTGTGCATCCTCGCACAGAGACCAGAAGTCCCCTGGCCTCTCCTTGTCCACTGTCTTCTCCAAACACAGTGTTTGAACCGATGTGGGAGTGGGGTCTGGGAACCCCAAGATCCGAAGGTCACCCGTGAACAGGAAACTGTGGCTTTCACACAATTTCAATACCAAAGTGTACACTGAACACTCAATCCTTCAGAATGCTGGGCAGTGAAAAAGCCTGCTTGAAAAGCCACTGCTCTGCCCACCAGCGGAGCAGACAGGCAACCTGGATCAGAGACAAGGGTGCTCCGGGGGAGGGTCTGGACGGGACTCACAGGCTCCCATCACCCAGGTGAGAAGGAATCCTGTCACTCCCACCCTGGCATGAAGTGCCAGGGTCCTGGTCTAAGCTTGTTCTCATTGACGGCCATGCCAATCCCTGTGTATGCAGCTAAAGAGGTTAGCACATCCTGGGTTCACCGACCACAGCTTCCTCCTTACCCTCAGGGCCTGTGCCGAGAGGTCTGAGCATCGGGGAGATATTGCTTCACTTCTCCTTAGGGTGTCCACATCAAGACCCTGGAGCCATCTTACCACCCTTCCGGGTCAGCTGGGGGCCTTCTGGGTAAGTGGCAAGCATCCTAGTGAGGGAAGTTTTCTAGAGTGGAGCATCTTATTACTAAACCAGGGATACTGAGACACTTGCACGCACCCACCAATGAGAAGAGAAACTGGCATGAAATGACCGGTGGGTGACCACCTCCCTACAGGAA
>NW_006790311.1:3834031-3836242 GCF_000442215.2 Lipotes vexillifer | reverse complement strand
GAATGCCCTCTCACCCATGTACTTTAAACTGCAGGAACCCAGGCTCACAGAGGCTCCCTTCAACCCAATACAATCAGTAAAATCTCATCTCCACGTTTTCAAGTTCCTGCTGTTGGTGCCTTTTACTTAAGTCAGCATATTTCAAACTTTCAGAGAGAGAGAGAGAGAGAAAAAAAAAAAACTTAGAAAATAAAAACCACTACCCCACCCAAATGATAAAAATCTCCTGAATTCTCCAAGCACAACATCCTCTTCCTCAGCCCCGAGCAAAGACTCGATTCCTCTGGGTTCTGGGAATGGCGGGCTTTGCCAGTCCCCACCTCACCAGCCTAATAGCTTTTCCAGACCGACTCGGGCTTGGTGTTGGGGGACAGCCTCGCAGCCAACTGCTGGTCCCATTCATTCCTCTCGGGCCTCTTAAGGCCAGTCTCATTAGGGGCTGTCCCTCCTCTCTGCTTCTGGCTCCACTTCCCCCTTCCAGAGGGAGCAGGCAGTCAACCCTCGTGAAGTCTGCGGTGAAACCCGGACCCTCACCCGTCCCTCTGGGCTGCACTTGGTAACGTGGACCCAGGCGCGAGGCGCGGGGTGAGGCTACGGGCTGGGGGGTAGTAGGCAGTCGTCCGGGCCGCCGGTTCAGGGCCGCTCACTTTAGGAGGAACGGCTCCGCAGGCGCGGGACCCTCTTCGAGAGGCCGGTGGGAGCCCGGGCGCGGAGCGCGGGAGCCGGGCGTGCGGAGCGGCGCGGACCGGCCGGGGAAAACATGCCCCGGCGGAGGAGCGGCGAGGCCGGCCCGTTAGTCCCGAGGAGCCGGCAGCTCCCAAGCGCCGAGAGCCCGGCAACAGAAGTACCAAGAGGAAGGGAAACCGGCCCGCGCTGACATGTAAACAGGGCTTCCATCTGGAGAAGCCCGCGCACACAGACCCCCAGACACACTCGCTCGCATCCCGATCCGCCTGCAAGCAATCCACTTGCCTGCCCCTGGGCCCTCCCGGCAGGGGCCCGGGCTGCTGGCGGCTGCCCGCCCGCCCCCGCCGTCTTCGGCGTCGGGGGAGAGGAAGCCGGCCGCCGGGCGGGTGCCCAGCGCCGGGGCCGTGGTGCCCGGCTCGCCGGGTGGGAGTGGTGGCCCCGGAGGTCTCCGGCCCCCGGCTGCGATCGGCGCCCGGCTCCCCGGGTTTCACGCCACCGCCGCCGCCCGTAGCCCGGCCGGCAGCGCGGTGGGAGGGGGCCGGGCTCCGCTCCGGGCAAGGGGTGCGGGGGAGATCGCCCTCGGCGGGGAGCCCGGCGGCTCGCCCCCGCCTGCGAGACTCGCCACCCGAGCGCGGGAGGAGACGGCGCGAAGCCGGGGCTCGGAAGGAAGGGAGAGTGGCCACGTCTTCCGGGACCCCGGCGCCCCGCGCCCAGCCTGCCCGCCGCCTCGCCGCCCCGGCAGACCCCGGCGCTCCGCGCCCACCGCCCGGTCGCTTACCTTAATAGTCCCGTCCATTTGGCCAAGTCTGCAGCCGAGCCCCCCAATATTCCACACATTGACCCGGTTACAGCCTGACCTCGCAGCCCCTTCGGATTAGCCCGGCGCGGCCTCTCTGGCGCCCTGGGCCCTCCCTGCGTGCCCCCCGCGAGCGCCCTGCCCTCGCTCCCCTGTGCACGTTTGTTGTTGTAGCGGAGCGAAAAAGAGACAGTTAACCGGATGAAACTTTTTTTCAGCTAATTTTGGGAAGTGACTTCACTTTGCGAATGGGGAGGAAGTCCTATCTCTCTCTCTCTCTCTCTCTCTCTCTCTCTGTCTCTCGCTCTCCTCTCTCTTCTCTCCCCTCTGCTCTCCCTCGTCTTCCCTCTCCCCCCCTCACACCCCCTCTCCCTCCCCTCCGCGGGTCCTGCTTTTCGCATCACACACACTATATAAATACACGCGGAGATGCCCAGATACATTCATGCGCTGCGCCCACAGGATACTTGCTCCCGGGAGATAAGAGCGAGCTGGGAACAATGCCGGGGTCCACGCCCAGCGCCCGCGCCCTGATTCCCGCAGTCTGCATGCCTCCCCCCACACCTTCCCCCAAAGTCCAACACCGAACGCCTTTGGCCTCCTTCCTTTCCAGGGGCCGTTGGCCGAAGGTGGCCCTCCTGACTCATTCACTTTCCGTTTCTTCCCACAGATACGTTCATTAATGTTTTTTCCAGCCGAGTCAAACTTTTTCTGGGGTCGGGGGGGGG
>NW_006790311.1:3815946-3833872 GCF_000442215.2 Lipotes vexillifer | reverse complement strand
TGTGTGTGGTGGCGGGGGGGGGGGAGGCGGGGGACGGTAGAGTTTACTCGGGCTGGGGATAACCTGGAGCCTACTGCCCGGGAAGATCCGGACGCAGACCGAAGCCGACCAACCATTAGAAAGTGCATCCAATGGGAATTTTTCCGCTCGGGCCCTCGGCTGCGGAGTCGCGCAGACTCCCGGAGCGGCTCACCCATCGACGCGGACTCGGGGCGGTTTCGGACGGACCCCGGCAGTCGGGGGCGTGGACTCGGCTCCCAGCGAGCGTGAGCGGAGGGACGCACGCGGGGAGGAGCGCCTCGGCCCCTCTGCTACTGGGGAGGTCCCGGCGCCCGCCGAGGGCCGAGACCTGCGGCACCCCAGGCCACTGCTCCGCGCCTTCTAGGGTCAACTCCCTGGCACATACCCCAACCCGATGGCCCAAGCCCTGGCACTCGGGTCAAAGCCGCCTATGCAACGCCACCTTGGGCCCCAAGAAACCTACACTACGGAGAGACGGTCCCTCCAGGCCGGCCGGCGGGTCTCCAAAGCACAGCAGGCAACATTCCCACACCGACCCAGACTTCTCCCGGGTGAGACCCCCGGCGCCCGCCGGGGCTCCAGACCATCATCCCCACCCCGCCGTGAGGCCAACCTCCCCTCGGCCCGCCTTGTCGGACCCCGCCACCCGGAGACCTCCCGGGTCCCTCCGCAGTGCCGCCGCCCGCTCCAGTTGGCGCAGCGAGGGGACCCCCGGGCGCTCTCGGCCTGACTCGCTTCTCCCCGACCTCCTCCGAAACAGGTTACCTTGTCCACGCTCTCCAGACCACGCTTTGGACTTTCTCACTTTTATTTAAGAGTCCACCCGGAGAAAGAGGAAAAAAAAAAATCCAGAGGAGATCCGAGTCAACTGGAAAGAAAAATTTTCAGAAGGGTGTCCACAGCGGCGAAAAAGGTGACTTATTAATTCTTTATTTCTTCAGGAGCAGTTGATCCCGAGAGCTCGCTGGCCTCCCTCCCTCCCCCCACCCCCTTCTCGAAATTAGTCTCATCAATTCAGCTCCAATTTTGGGTTCGAATACAGACACGGGTCTGAACGTGACCGGACCTGGAGTGGCGGGTGCAGCTTGCCAGCAATTGTGACTCGGTGTGCGTACGGGGGAGAGGGGTGGGGTGATGGGGTGGGGGTGGGATGGGGGCCGGGCCGGCCCCCCCCCCACCTCCTGTCTGCTTCTCAATCCAGGGGTCTGCTCGGGGGCTCCCCTGGGACCGCCACATCTGGTTACCGCTAGCGGGGTCAGTCCCCCCCTTTGCCTGGGGCCACCAGTTCTGGAGTGTTCAATTAAAAGAAATCAGGCTTAACCCTTTCCTCCCCTCGGCCCCGACGCCCGCCCTCTCTCTCTTCCCTTCAGCGTTTCCACATGCTTTCCAGAGAGGAAAGAGGTTAAAGGGAAAGGAAGAATGAATTACATCCTTTCAAACCCCAAATTGTTTCCTTTTCAGCCCAGACTCTGCCGACCTTCAAACGACAACAAGGCTTTCAGAAGGGAGCGGGGAAACCGCTTCCCACACGGACCTGACCAGAAACCCGGCACCCCCGGCCACATTCCCCCTCTTTCAGGCAGAGAGAACTCCTGTCTACCGCCGGAGGCCCCCTTCCTGGTGCTGGGCAAACACTCAGGCCGTTAAAGGCCACCGCAGGCCAGCCAGCATCTCCCCCTTCTACACCCGGTCTTCCTAGTACTTGAGAAAGCACCTCTGTGGCAAAACATTGGCCAGGTGTCTCTTCCCAGCCCCTGTCCAGCCTGGCAAATAACAGATTGGCTTCACTGCTCTGATCAGTAAGTCACCCCAGCGTCTCTAGTACCCCCAACTCCTTTTAGCAGGAGCTGCCTCTCCCCTAGGGAGAGCTCAGTGTGGAACTAGATTAAAGTGAGGACTTGCCCTCCTGCTTGAGCTGTGGAACTCAACAGCACTTTCTGTTTCTGCCTGTAAAACCAAAGCTTCTGGCAATTTCGTAATTTTGAAGATGGTGGGGAGGGGAAGAGGCTGGCACTGGTACAGCTGTCACCCCTTAGTGACTCACTGACTGGCACTGGGGCCGTGGCTTTCAGTGTTTACCAGCCCCTCTGTCAGAAGCTCCTGTCCATTCACAAGGTCCTCCACCCAGAAAGAAGAGCCCCCCAACTCTGAAGAGCCCTCCGAGGGAATCTGAGTCTCCCTGTGACCCTCACTGGCATGGCAGTGGGCAGGGCTGCCCACTTATGTAACTCTGGGTTTGATGTCCCACTCCACTGCTGCTGCTGCTTTTTTAAATCCTGAAGGGGGAAAAAAAGCCCTAACCAAACACAACAGTAAACAAGTCTGCCCTGTTTAATGTGGTAACCACCAGACATCTGGAAAGATGGTTTGATCCTGGCAGCTCACATTGTTTTCACGAGCAGCCAAAGAGAATATTTCGAATGTTTGCATTGAGACAAATTGATAGAGAGCCTGTGGTGAAGCGGCTACAGATGAAAACGGCCTTGGAGCTGGGGAGGGAGATCCTTCCCCTTCTCTCTCGTCACCCCTCTTCTGCCCTCTCCCCTCCCCCTCGCCCTCCTCCACCTTCTCCTGGCGCAGCTAGGGGCTGGTTACCCCACCCACACATTTGCTCACACCCTCTTTCCTGGCTCACCAGGGACTGTCCTGCCTCTCCCTCTCCTAGACTAGGCAGGGCTGGTGACCAGGAGCTGATGCCCAGTACCGTCCTGCCCACTCCACCAGCCCCGGATGGCTTTCAAGTCAGGGGAAGCTCACAGCCAAGGGAGCCGAACCCGCACTGAAAACAAAAGCAAGCAACCGGGGGTCGGGGTTGTGTGTGGGGGGAACCAACAGAAGAGCCCACCACACGTTTCTGAGTCTCAGGTCACTTGCAGAAAGCATGCCCACGGGGGCGAGTACTCAGGGAACCTTTGGACTTGGAGCATTTGCATTGCAACTGTGGTGGGGCGACTTGCCTCGCACCATCCGCACTTGACAATATTTTCAAAGATGCGGAAGTCCGGCTTCCCCCGGGAGGGGAGCGGCGGGGTGAAACGTGTCTTGGCTCGCTCAATGTCAGCCCTTTTGACCCGGTCAAGACTTTCCAGACACGGCTTCCCGGGCTTCTTCGGTCCCAGCCCGGGTTGGGGGTGGGAGGACGCGACAACCGGAGCCGGGTCCCTGGGGTGCCTCCAGACCTCGGGACCTCCGGTCACTTGAAACCCCGAAAGATGCCAGGCTTGGCAGGGCGTCTCGGGCGTGTCCTTCCCCTTTCGTCCTCCCTCCTCCCGGCCCCTCCGGTCCGGCGGCCTCGGCGGGTATTCGAGCTGGCAAGGGGGGTGGGGGAGGACGCGCGGGGGAGGGATGGGCGAACGAGCGCCAAAACTCCAGCCTGCACAACTGCAGCTTCAAGTGTCTGGCCCCTCGCTCGAGGCCATAATTAATTTGAGATTTATTTTTATTGGAGAACTCGAGTCTCGTCTGACCTTAGCCAAACAAGGCAGCTCGAGCCGCCCCTGGATGCGCTTGAATGCCGGGGAATATTTCTGCAGGAAGGCTCTGCAGGCGCGCCTGCTTTGAATTTGTTTCTCAGACTTCATCGACTCACAGATTGAAGGAAGATTTAGAGCCTCTGCTGGCCCGGCCCGCTCCCCACGCTCGTTCTTGCCTTAGCGCCAAGAGGGTTCAAAACGCTACGTGGGAGGCCGCGGCGGCGGGAGGGCCCGGGAGGGGGAGGGTCTCTGCGCCTCGAGCCCCTGGCGCTCCGGGGCCGGGTCCCCAGACCACGCGGCGTCGAGGAGGAAATCCCAAGGGAGTCCGAGACTGACCAGAGAGCGCAGGCTGACAAGAGGTGGAGACCAGCCAGGTGCCGGGACCGTCACCCGGTGGCGGCGCCTAGACGGGGGCTTTGGGGGAAGGGAGAATTCAGCCTTTCCGAATCTCCAGCCGCCCTGCCTCCCAGCCGCCCCTAACAGCATGCAAAGTACAGACCTGTGTCCTTGAAATGCCGTTTCAGGACCTGCCGGCCAGATGCTGCCCCTGGGCCGTGCCGTAGCGAACATTCTGGGGCTACCAGCCTCTTTTCGTCTGGTTGGGGGGAGTCTCCCCCAGAATGCAGCGTGGGCTGAACCAGCACGCTGGTTGGAGGGGGAGCGAGAACAAGGAGTCTGGGAGACTCGTAAAGAGGGAAAGTGGGGGACCCTGCCAGTCTCGAGTGGGGCGGCGAGAGGTCTTCGGGGATGTGCTCCTGGCGCTGGAATTGCCAAGTGCTTTGCCCAGTGCGGGCACCTCGCAAGGACATGGTCAGGGTTCCTCCACTGGGTCTCCTGCCTCTCCCCGATACCTGCAAGTGGAACGTCCTGGTCGAACATTCGCACTGGGAAACCCGGCTCCTTGGGTTTATATTCTAGCTCTGCACTTACCAGCTCTGTGGCCTTGGACAAGTTCCTTCACCTCTCTGTGCTTCAATGTCGCATCTGTACGGGTTTATAATAGGATCTACCTCAAAGGGCTGTTGTAAAGATGGAGTGAGTGTTTAGAACTCGCCTGGCAGTCAGCACAACTTTGCCCTTATTGTTTGTACCTTGGCTCTGCCCCTTGTAAGCTAGATTACATTAACCTCTCAATGCCTCAGTTTCTCATCTGCAAAATGGACCACTTCCTAGGGTTGTTATTAATATTAAATAAGTTAGTACAAATACAATGCTCTCCCCCTTTTCACCTTTCTCTTGCTCTTTCCAGCCTCAAATCCGCCCTACGCTCTCTCCTGCGCGGTCCTCCTTGAGCACTTGGAACCCAGATCGCTGCCCGGGTGGAGTGGGCACCCTTGGTTCCCCAAGGCCCGGCTCGTCTCCTGGCTCCTGGGGCCCGGGCGCCTGGACCTGCCGTGTTTGCCAATAATATCGGAGCCGAGTGCTGAGGCGGGATGGCCGGGGCTTTGGCGGCCGGAGACTGTTTGTGCCCCTCTGGCAAATGGTAGGCGTAAGGGAGACTGCGGAACAGACCCAAGATTGTCACCGCCACGCGGACCTCCCGACCTCATCAATGCACCTCTTTGTGCAACAATACAAACTTTGTGGCTGCCGAAAAATCCATTTTTTCCCCTTGAAAGGAGCTCCTGCGGCGAGCGGCTCCCCTGGCGGCCGGAGCTCGTAGACTGCCGCCCCTCTCCCCCACCCCCAGCGGCTCCCTCCACTCGCCGGGGCCGTTAGCTTTCTCTCTGACTCTTGGCCTGGGTCAGGCTCCCGGGCTCCCACTTGCCCCTCTGGGTCATCCTTAAGGTTTTGGGTCCCCGGGTGTGTGCAGGCTCGGGGGTCCCAGTGGATGGGAGAGAGACTGCAGCGCCCCGCCCCGGGGCCCTTCGCAGCCCTCGGGGCAGAGCCGGGAGTGAGAGCCGGGTCAGCTGCGCCCCGCGTCCCGGGAACGGTGGGGTGGGAGGGGTTACAGCGCCCATAACCCCCCAGGAAACCTGGACGCCGCGAACCGAGCTCGCTGTAGTCTGTGTCTGCTCTGCCACCTCCTGGGAGCCATCCATCCACCCATCCGTTTACTGATTACCCGTCCATTGATTCACTCGTTTTTCATTCATTCATCACTGATAGATTAAACAGCCCTTCCCGGCCAAGCCTCCAAAACCTGGCTTCCCCAAAGTGACTATGTGGACTCCTTCAGACCACAGGCGGGGAAGATGCTACTTGGTGTCCACAGATTTCCCTCGAGAGAAACAGGAGGAGGGCTGGACGCATAATTGACGCGCTCAGATAAGACCCGAGAGTCCCCACGCAGTCGAGGTGCCCGGTGCCCGCAGACGGTCACTCCGCCCGGCTTTCGCGGATGCTGGACGCAGCGGAGGGGGCCAGGAGGGAGGGGCGGGGGCCTCTCGGGGCGGGGTTTCGGGAAGGAGGGGGCGGAGCCGAGACCTAAGGAGGTGGGAGTTAGTTTGCCGAGCCGCAGCGGTCCTTCCTTTTCGGAGCTGGGGAAGGATCTGGGCTGCTACCCGGAAGGCGGGAGGTCGCGCTTGGGATGCGAGAGGACCTCGCCGCGGTCCCCACCCCGGGCAGCTCCGCACCTTCGGCCCGCCCCGCTGGCGGATTTTCATTAAACGTGTAACCCAGATGTCCTGGTCTCGGTTTGTTTACATTCTTGGGAACTGCTGTGGAAAAGGAAAAAAAAAACCAAAAAACCAACCAACCCCCTTCGATATACCTTCAAATACAGGAATCTGCGCTTTTGAGGGGCCGGTGGAGCCGAGGAAGGTGGGCTTGAGGACCGGGGGTGTCGAACCCGTAAGAGAAGCGCGTCGCGATCATTTGCCCGCACCCACACGCGCGAGCTCACACCCTCACGCTCTTGTCCACACAGACCCCTGACTCGGGGAACCTGCTGTGCATGGCGCGGCGTGGGCGCATGACCCATCGGGACCGGACGCTGGCCCGCGGGTCCTGGTGCCGGTGTCTGGGCTTTCCTGCACGGCCCTCATCAGGCTCGCCCACCTCCATTCTCCCAAAGAGAAGCGGCCAAGAGGCTTGGTCCTCAACCAGGGATTCCCGGGGGTCTGCGCCATCCTCATCCAGTCTAGCTAGTGGCCCCAGCTCCACCAGCCTCTTTTCCCGCGGAAAGGGGGAAGGAACCCTAGGTCCGGGGAGAGGGTCGGGGGCTGCTGGGGGGGTCATTACCTGTTTAAAGACGCTGTCATGTCTTACCTTGATGTAAGACGATGTGTCGGGGACTGTCTGAAACATCCTGGGTGGGTGAGGAAGGGTCGGGAAGGCCCAAGGACCAACCTGGGTGGGAGAAACCTCAGTCACCCGTGAGCGGAGCAAGGGTGAGACGGTGGGGGGCAGGGTGAAGTGGGAGAGCAAAAGAGAGACGACAGGAGGGCTGGGAGGCTCCCATCCACCTGGACCAGTGAGGGAGGGTGGGGAGCAGGCACCGTCACCCGCCCTGCGCCTCTTTCCCCCAGGCTCCAGGCTAAGGGGTGGTGGTGAGAGCCAGCTCACATCGTTGGGCCTCTTGCCTACAGTCCTGTAAACTTCGATCGGCAGCTGGAGACGCCCGTCTCCCCCAGGGCCTGCGTAGTTTCATACCTGGGGATGCAGGGGTGGGGATAGGGGTGTGCCCTTGCCAGAGGAGAGAAGGTGGCTGGGATAGAGGTAGGTCTCCTCAGCTTTGCAGCCCGAGGCTCCAGGAAACAGATATTTACAGAGTTGCCCACGCTGCGGCCCTTGGGGCACAGACCTCCTGCCTGACTCCCCTACCCACCTCCACCCCCCGGGGCTCCACTAGCATCCAGCTGTCTCCCTCTTCCCTGCTGGGGGACTGCTTAGAAGGGCCCCTGGCTCAAGGTTCTGGAGGTCTATGGAGGCCCCTTTCCCAGAGCGCATCCCTCACCGCCCCCGCTTCTGGAAGAAATCGAGTTTTCCCAGCAGAGACAAAGACAATGAATGAGGCGGCCTCATTTCTAGTGGCAGGGGAGGTGGGGTCTGAAGTTTGAGTATTTGGACTGGAGGGTGCGAAAGCTACCCTAGGAGGCCAGGTGCCTCTGCGTGAGTCTGTCCCCGCCTGGCCAAGCCTGGCGGCTGTCTCTCTCCTCTTCCTTCCCTTCCTTCTCTTAAGCCGCGTCTCTAACGTGGCAGGGCGCAGCTTCTGCAGCAGCCAATGTGTTTCTGATAAAACGCTTTTCTCCCCACTAACGAATTCCAGCTTTTTGGCTCCCGAAGCCACAACAGACACACAAGTTCAGGGACCAGGTACGTTTCTCCAGGCTCCTAGATTCCCATTCACTGTTCTCCCCTGGTGCCCTTGCCCTAGAGTCTCCCCATTTCCTTTGAAAGTTGGAGTGAAATTTGCAAGAAGAGTGAGCAGGGGGGAAAAAAAGGACAGAAAAGAAAGCCTGGGAGAGAATGAGAGAAGGAGCCCCAGAAAGCCTCCAGGCTGCACCTAAAGCAGGCAGACGTGACCCTGCATCACCCCCAGAGATCCCTCGCAAACGAACACCCACCTTAGACACCCCTTCCTGCTCCGCCAGCAGGGGCTGGACTCCGACAGCTCCAGGGCGTTCAAGCTCTTGGTGTGAATCCTCTGCCCCCAAACTCCTGATCCTTGGCAGGATGGAATTAAACCTGCTGTCTGCCCAGAGTCAACGTTTGCCTTTCTTCCCAGCGTATCCAGACAGGCAGCCTCAGCTCCCGCACGTCTTTGGGGGCTGCAGGAACCACTCAGGTCTGTGCATCCTGCAGCTTTCTTCTCCGCCTCCGCCGCCTCTCTCCAGCTTTCTCCGTCCCACTCCCTCTTCCTCCCTCTTTTCCGTCTTTTAATTTGATTTCCGCTTTCTTATCAATATTTCAACTGCTGTCTGATGAATTGTTCTAATAGACAGCCACCCATCTGCCCCCAGCTGCTTTTCCAGAAACCTCTCTGTGTTACTAGGAAATGTCAAGGATCACCAGAAACCACCACGTATCATAAATGTAAAGACACACAACCGAGTCAAGCCAGGAGGAGATGTAGAAACCAAGGCCTTCTTTAAGCTGATTATTTAGTTTCAAACGATTGCAGCGCAAAGAATTATTCTTCAAATGTAAATGATATGAGTGATGTCTACTTTCATTTTTCAAGCCCTTAAGTTTTTCCTCCTTAAAAGTTACTCCTTTCTCTTATTTGGTCCTCTCCAGGCATATACCTCCTGACTCACATTTTCTAGGCAGCCATCTATAAGAGCAAGTAGATTGCAAGTGTCAGGGAACCAACACTATTATGGGGTTTTGATTAAAAAATACACATACATTTCAAAACACTCTTGCTGTAACACAACGTTGTAAATCAACTATATTTCAATTAAAAAAAAACACTCTTACTAAGGGATTTTTTCTGGGTCCTTAGATTTGTGTTTTCTTGAAATTTGGAAAGTTGCTCATTTCTTGGCTTGTAGGCCACTTGTAGACCTGGCCTTGAATGGGGCTCCGATTTGTGGGTCATGCTCTCACTGCCTTTCAGGTGCCCCATCCCAGGGCCATTCTCCACAGACCCTGGGCCGTTTTCACACACTGGGCCCCCCTCTCCAGAGTCTCCTGTAAAAGGGAACTGCTTACCAGGCCCCAGACCAGAACTTTGGGGTGGGGGATGGGGGCGAGAAGAAAGCAGAGGTGACAGGTAAGAGTAGAGAGTGTGTTAGTTTGTAAGAACAAAACCGACCGTTTTGTACACCTCTGATAATTAGTCTCAGTTTCTCCGGCTTTCCCCTCCTCTTCCTTTCTGGGGTACCCAGATCTCTGGCTACTTTGGTTCTGGACTCTGGGAAAATTTGTTTAGTACCTGCTCCCTCCTTTCCACCCCCCCCCTCCCCCTCCAAATGGCTCTGGAAATTTCTGACCAAAAGGCAGTTGCTTGGATTCCATTTCTGGAGAAAAAGCACACTTATCACCCAGATCTCCCCACGTGGGGGGTATGGGCGTCAGGGTTATTCATTATTTCCTTCTCAACAATATCCCGATTTTTCTCTCCGTCCCTCCCCCCAAAGCTCAACATATTGAAACATTTTGCTGCTTAATAAGAGCGGCCGGGAGAGCCGGGAGGTGAAAGGCCAGCCTGGGACCGTGACTGGGGCTGCCCGGGCTCAGCGCTGACAGCCGGGCTGCCCCCGCCCAGCACATTCCTGGCCACGGCTTAGGAAAACAAGACGGGGCTGGGGAGGGGAAGGGACCGAAGTACCAGAGCCACGGCCCCGTATTTTTGTTCCTGAGATTCTTGGAGAACAAACACTATTCTGCACAACCACGAATAAAACAGAAGGTGCTCCTCCAAGCAGATAATAATACTACACTAATGTCATGCATTTCAAAGGTAAGCTCGTTTTAGGAAAGTTAGAGATTTGAAAACGCAGGCTTCAGCTGTCTTAGAGGAGATGAAAATGCAGCACATTGTCTAATTAATACCTCACCACCCAGATTAGGTTTTTCCTCCCTTTGTCCTCCCTGTATTTTCTTTTTCCCTCCCTCCTTTTTCCTTCCTTCTCCTGAAGGTGATTTCTAAGAGATCCCTTGAGTACCTGCCCCTAGATTTTTAACCCTTTTCTTTATGTTTTCACAATTGATATTACATCCTTATTTGTAGACACATCTGTCTAAGGTTTGTTCCCTTCATTAGACCGTAAGCTCGCTGAGGGCAGGAGCTGAGTTTGTCTGGATACTTACTGTCCACACTGAAACTGACAGGCAGAGAAACAGAACGATTATTTACCTACATCCCTCCTTTCTGGCCAAAAACTAGAGAAGGAAATACAGAACAAGCACACGGCACCATCGCATTGTTACTAAGGAGAAACTGAAGGAAAATTACACCTGAGTGAGTGATCCTGATTCATTTTCTGCTTTGCAGGGTTACATGAAATCATTGCTTATGTGTTGGCTTCATTTTTACAAAAACGGTTCTACCAGGGAGCGTGTGATCATCCCTGTTCCCAAGCACGCTTCGTTTGGTCAGCTGATGGAGGTGTGTCCTGTCTCCAGGTTCTGTACCAAACTTTTCAGGGTTCTGTGTGTGTGTGTGTTCGGTGGGGGTGTGTGTGTGCTTGAGCACGTGTCCTATTTCCTACTCTTCCGGTAATTTTATTTTATTTTATTTTATTTCTTTATTTTTTTTGCGGTACGCGGGCCTCTCCTGCTGAGGAGCACAGGCTCTGGAAGTGCAGGCTCAGCGGCCGTGGCTCACGGGCCCAGCCACTCCGCGGCATGTGGGATCCTCCCGGACCGGGGGCACGAACCCGCGTCCCCTGCATCGGCAGGCGGACTCTCAACCACTGCGCCACCAGGGAAGCCCTCTTCCAGTAATTTTAAAAGCCAAGAATGGGCATTCATCCCAAGGGTCATGCAAATAATAAAATCTTGTTGGTCCTGGGAAAACAGATGAGCTGAGAATGAAGTGAGGAATAATCTGGAGTTCTTTTCAGAACTGGACATAGACCTGGAAGCCTGCCTTGTTTGTGCATGTATGAGGCGGGGGAGTGTTCGGGATGTCTTTGGCCTTGACCACACAGTCTGGGAGCAGGGGTGGGTGGGAGTAGACCCAGGCTGTCTATCCTCCAGGAGGATATGACCAACTCCCTTAGTCACCTGGAACCTTCGATTTGCCAGAAGAAGACTGCTGAAATTGGTAACAGCTGCCATAAGAAGGCACAAAAGAGAGGAGGATGGTGGGGGGGAAAGGGGCAGGAAGACTCATGAAAGCCAGTTTATCCCTCCAACTGTTTCCAAAGGAGAAGGGGTGGGGGCTTTCTTGCTCCAGGTACCAGTCTGTACCAAGCTGCTTCCTTGGGCTGTAGATTTGCAGTCCAGGACCTGGGTGGCAGGTGACCCTGGTGTAGAGTTTAGAGATCAGGAGACTGGAATCCAAGAAAGGTCCCCAGTAGGGGAATATCTGGGTGGCGCCAAGCTGGGCCATCCATGGGTTCTAGGATTCTAAGCAACACAAGTAGGATCGGCTTTTTATTTAACAAATGAGAGAGCTATTATTAGATCATCACGAGATGCCTTCCAATCGGAGCGTGCTGTAATTCTGTGAGATTATTTAACCTGGGAAAGGATGTGAATCAAAGGCAAATTCACATTCTAGGGTTAGAAACTCTGGGTTCCAGTGTTGGTTTTGCTCCTGATGCCTGGTGTTAGGGGCTGAATCGTGTACCCCTAAAATTCATACGTTAAAGCCCTGATCACGCTTCAGAGTGTGACTATGTTTGGAGATGAGGCCTTTAAAGAGGTGAATAAGGGGGCTTCCCCGGTGGCGCAGTGGTTGAGAGTCCGCCTGCCGATGCAGGGGACGCGGGTTCGTGCCCCGGTCCGGGAAGATCCCACGTGCCGCGGAGCGGCTGGTCCCGTGAGCCATGGCCGCTGAGCCTGCGCGTCCGGAGCCTGTGCTCCGCAACAGGAGAGGCCACAACAGTGAGAGGCCCACGTACCGCAAAAAAAAAAAAAAAAGAGGTGAATAAGGTAAAAAAATGGGCCCTAATCCAAAAGGGCTGGTGTCCTTATAGTAGAGGAGACAGGACACAGAGATGTGAGAGCACAGAAAGAAGATCACCGTGTGAGGACACAGCGAGAAGGTGACCAGCTGCAGGTCGAGGAGAGAGGCCTAGGAGAAAACAAACTTGTCAACACCTGGATCTGGGACAGCTAGTCTCCAGAACTGTGAGAAAATAGATGATTTAAGCCACTAAGACTTTGGCATTTTAATATGGCAGCCCTCACAGACCAGTACCACTGAGGAATAGTATTTTGCCATGATCTGGTTTCTCCAAGCAGGCAAAAGGAATTGACTATGTTGACTCAACAGTTCTAGAACTTGCTATGATGATCAATGTCTATTGTGTATCCACACTGTTTTGGGTCATATGTGGCCTTGTGTGTAAAGCAGTGTTTCTGTCTTTGGGGTTCTTTCCACCCCAGATAAAGTCCAAAACCACATTGAGTTTTAGTGTCCTCTATTTGCTTTTGCTTGTAACGATGGGGGAGGAAGGAAGGAAGGAAATTGCTCTTCCAAGAAGCAACTTCAGATTTTAAAGTGTAGTCAGCAAGGTGTCGCACTCCTTATCTCTCACTATCTGTGTCCTCTTGTGGCCCTGGACAAGCTGTAAACCTAGATTGGGCTCCTGGAAATTACAAGGAGAGGGAAGGGGTGGGAAATTTGCCCAGGGAGATAAGTCCAGGAAATAGAGGCAGTGAGTAGAACAGAACCCATGAGAAGAGCGGTCAGACGGGGGCTCTTTAGATTCCAAGATGTGTGTGACCTAATCAGTCTTTTGATTCCCATCACATACCAACACACGTGCATGCACACACATGCGCACACGTGCTCGCGCACACACACACACACACACACACATTGGCACATTCATACATATCCTCAGTGTAAAAGAGGATCTATCTTAGGATGAGTAGCATGGGATCAGCAATTCAAACAGGTACAAGAGAAACGGTCCCCCCTCAGCTGATAGATCACCCCCTCGACCCCATCTATAAATCTAAAATATGTAAAATTTCCCAGGATTGGGGATGAAGAGGTGAGGTTACTGGAGAATGAATGGGACTATGCATTAAGGCAAAGAAGTGCTCTGAAGACCAAAGATCTTTATATACTTTAGATTCATTCTTTTAACTCCCTAAGCAAGTTTTTCTCCACCTTAAGTTATCTACTCATGGATACCAGTTAACTAATTTTATTTTATTAGATAATCCCGAGGCCTGTTCTAGCTTATTTTATAAATAAGCTTATAAATTTTCGTAATTCTAAGGAGCATATTACTAATCTCACCTACGGCTATATTTTTCCAGGTTTTGGGGAGATGGACTCCATCCCTGTTCCTGTTGAAAAATTGTGGAACGTTTCCTTTGTAATAATTCCAGTGTGATTCCAGATAGGGTGATGTTTCTTCTGACTGAATGAAATTTACTTATTCATCCATTCATTTATTCATTCGTTTGCCAGGGGTGGGAGGATGGGTCATAAAAAGGACCTGAGTGGTATTATTCTGCTATCTCTGAGAAGGCAAAAGTTTGCAAAGACTGTTATCTTTGCTCTATCAGTCTGGTCTTACTCAACCCTAAAAAAAAAGGAGAATAGAATTAAAAGAAAGCACCGGGTTCAGGACCTCTTGTGGAAAAAGTGGCCGTCATAGTTTGAGGGGGAATGAATCGGTAACTAAAGGATTGAAAACATAATTACAGAGTGAGACAGCCGGTCCATCCATTGCAACTTTGAGGTAGAAGGTAATTGTATTAGTTGAAAAAAAACAACCCTTTGAGACACCGCTGAGAAAAATGCCACAGAAATAAAAGTGGGCTTACTCTGGCTGCTGAGGATTGGAGAGGGCAAGAGATGCCGTAGTGTTTGCTCCCTTCCTTCCTTTTATTAAATTAATTTTTATTGGAGTATAGTTTGCTTTACAATGTTGTGTTAGTTTCTGCTGTACGGCAAAGTGAATCAGCTATATATATACACATATATCCCCTCTTTTTTGGATTTCCTTTCCGTTTAGGTGACCACAGAGCACTGAGGAGAGTTCCCTGTGCTGTACAGTAGGTTCTCATTAGTTATCTATTTTATACATAGTAGTGTGTGTGTGTCAATCCCAATCTCCCAATTCGTCCCACTCCCCCCCCCCCCCCCCCCCCGCCCCCCTTGGTATCCATACATCTGTCCTCTACGTCTGTGTCTGTATTTCTGCTTTGCAAATAAGTTCATCTGTATCACTTTTCTAGATTCCACATGTAAGCGATATTACACGATATTTGTTTTTCTCTTTCTGACTTCACTCTGGATGAGAGTCTGCCCCCTTCCTTCCTTAATGACCCCCAATTTAAAAAAAAAAAAAAGAAAGGAAAAAACCTGGACAAAAGTCAAGCTGGGCCAATGCTAATTCTATTTGACATGAAGGTCTTTGACATCTTTTTTAATGAAGGTGCTAGGAGTGGGGTGAGGTATAGGAAATGGTTGATTGAGGAGAGGTGTAAGCAATACTCCTCACACTAAGGCCTGAGGAGAGTCTTTTGAGAACTGAGACGCTTTTGGCTGAGCGCTTCCAACTTCTAGAGGAAAAAGATGTTATGTAAATACTTGCCTGATCAAATACTCGTCTGATGTGTCATTATTATTATTTTGATGACCTTCAGCTTTGACAGACAGGGGACAGTGGGGTCCTGGAGAGAGAATGGCCACTCAGTATCACTTCAGTGCACTTCGCAGCTGAACGCAAAACAATGTACCCCACTTAACACAATAAACACTGGGGACCCACCGCCAGCCTTGTGAGTTCCTCTGAGGGAACCTGGCTTTCCTAGATAAGAGATCAAAAGTGGAGGACATGTTTTCATTTTCTTAGTGTGTGTTTTTAAATCAGACTTTGTGAAATAAGATGTCTCCTAGATCTTTGTCTGAGGGCAAGAGGGACATAGATTTATTCCAAATCCTATTTTCTCTTTGTAAAAGATCAGACTTGTGAGTGGCACGAAGAACTGAGTATTTGACTCTGGAATTCTTGTTGCTTCGAAGGGATTGGTAAGTTGGCTATGCAAAGGGTAGGAAATTTTATGTCGCTCTCTATGCAGCCTGTGTGCCGCTACTTTTGGTGATGACTTTGGTTCAATTTTACAAAAATTGACTAGAACAGAGGACATAGAGTGGACCTTGAAGAAATAGGGCTCCCCTTCCATTGGGTAATATTCCCCTCCTGCCCCTATCTCTCCCCTCCCCAAGTTCTGACCAGAGAGTGATTTGGCCTGGGCGGTGGTGACCGGAACTTGTTTGATTTTAATTGAGTGAGTCCTGCACGTCCTTTGTTAACTCAACTGGCCACCTCTGCTGGCTGGCTTGCCCTTTAGAGGTCCCTTCCCTTTTCATTCCATGAACCTTTTTATATGAGCAACACCAACGGTGAAAAATCCGAGTCGGGCAGCAGTGTGCCCACCGAACATTTCGCAAGTCAGCTGGACGAGAGTCAAGTAGGCACCACAGCTTTAGCTATTAGCTTGGGGACCAGATACCCCAACATTTTTGCAGCGCCCCCGGGTGATTGCAATGTGCAGCCACGTGGAGAGCCAGTCTCTTCATTTCCTTAGGAATTCTCCCGGCCAGAATACCACCCATGGTGAAAATTCAGCGAGTCGTTCGTTTCCTTGCAAAGGCTGACAAAGGTGGGTGATGATCACATTTTTTCAGTTGGGTAGTCCTTTCGATTTGGAACCAAACTGAATTTTGGCCTGCATGTCGAGCAGAGAAGCTGGTCATAGCTGTAGGGCCCAGGACCCAGAGACGATAAGGACTTGCAATCTTGAGTGCTTATCTCCCCCTGTATCTGGCCTTCTTGCTTTCATAAAGTAAATCGGGAAATCTCACCGCAACAGGCTTTCCTGTGAGGAGGCTGGCATTTCCTGCCTGCCCCACCGGGGACAGGGATGGAGGGTACACATGGCTGATGCTTAGGCCACGTACTAGCTGATTTTCAACTGCGGGGGCAGGAAAAGTGGGCACCCACCGAGATCAACAATGGTGTGCGTTTAAGCTACAGAGGTGGTTATTTTCCAGACACAATTTTCATACAGCTTTCTTACACTTGGAATAAGAAAAAAGAATCCATAGTTACGTGCTTGAACACACACACATACACACACACAAGCTCACTCACATATATATGCTGCGTGGATACTCAGCTGACATTCTCGGATAAACTCTGGACCATTAAATTGGTGATGTTAAAATTAGGTCACATTTTATTACACTGGGGAAACAGCTATATAAATTTCATGGCTTAACATTTTTCAAATTTTGTAAACAAATTTTGCTTCTGTAAAGAGAATTGCCTCTCCTCACCTCCCACATTTATCTTTAGGGTAATTTTTATTCCAATCATAATACATGTGCTATTGAAAAGGTCATTTGTGCTAATAAAGATTTCACATATTACTTCTGTCAAAGAATGACACGAGCGTACATAGAAAACTTGATCTCGTTCTCCCATCATAACATTTACATGATATGTTTTATGTAGCCCTTAGAGTCATGTGTGATTGGAAAGGACCCTAGAGAAATTCATACTTAATTTCCAGGTGGAAAAACAGAATCTGAAACAGAAATTGCTTTTTCTCATGGCAATATTTAAACATGCTATTTCAGTTAGTGACACGATTACTGTTATCACCACCTCTTACTTGGTGAAAACTGAATCATAAATGAGAAACCCGAGTCTCTTAGAATCACCTTTTATACATTATCTAAGTAATGTGTTTTAGACATTATCTAAGTAATTACATAAACAATTTGTCACACTTTGCCTGGGGAGCCGCAGGGCCTGGCTAGACCCCAGGCCTTTTAACCTCTAATCTCATATTCCTTTGCTGAGTTTCTATCCATTTGTCCAGGAAATAAGAGTGCTTTCCATCTCCTTTAGGTGGTGGTGGGGCTGGTTTTTCACTAAGAACACCAGTTCACCGACTTTATCACTCCCTCCTCTCTTTCCATGTTTAAAGCATGCAATGTTGCCTTCCATTTCTTTTCCCTTCACCCCCAGAGAAAGAGTCACAAAGATAGTAGAGATAGTTTGCATACCCTTCCCCTGACGTTCCCATATTACATAGCCATGGCATGATTATAAAAACTTAGCGTCAGTACAATACGATTCACAAACCACAGACTATTCCGATTTCATCGATTTTCCTTCAGTGTCCTTGCTTTGTTCCAGGGTCCAGTCCAGGACCCACATTGCATTGAACTGTCAGGTCTCCTTAACCACCTCCTCTGTTCTAGTAACTCAGTCCTTCCTTAGGTTCCATGACCTTGACATTTGGAAGAGCATTGGTGAGGTTTTATGTAGGATGTCCCACTGTGGGTTTGTCTGAAGTTTTTTCATGATTAGATTGAGGTTTTGTATTGGGGGGAAGAACACACAGAGGGGAAGTGCCTCCTGCAGCTCATCATTCTGGAGGATCCATGACACTGACCTGTCTTATTACTGGTGATGTTGACCTTGAGCACTTGGTCAAGGTGCTATTGACCAGGACATTTCCCTGTATAGTCAATATGTTTTCCCTTTGCAATTAATAAGAATCTGGGAGGGGCGGGGTGGGAAGGACACTTTGCAATCAACAAGTATTTGGGGAGGAAGATACCTTGAGACTTTGAGACCTTACTCTTTTGCTCAATAATTTTAGCATTTGTAGTTGGATTTCACCTTGAGCAATAATTACTGTGGTGCTCTAATGGTGAACGCACTCACTTCATCTACACTTATTAATTGGAAATTTTTGTAAGAAAGAGATGACCCTTATCCTCCTTCCCTGCCCCATCTCCCTTTCTTTCTCTCTCTCTCTTCCTGTATTTCTTCCTCCCTCCCCTCCTTCTCTCCCTCCCTCCCTCCCTCCCTTCCTTCCTTCCTTCCTTC
>NW_006790311.1:3783667-3815893 GCF_000442215.2 Lipotes vexillifer | reverse complement strand
CTTCCTTCCTTCCTTCCCTCCCTCCCTCCCTCCCTCCTTCCTTTCTTCAGTGTGGACTCTTGGGTATTTATTTTCTTCTTTGGATTGTAATTCATTACTACCATTTATTTTTTTTTGGTCTCAAATTGTTCCACTTGGGCCATTGGGAACTTTTTCAGGTTGACCCCTGCATCCTTTTGACATGTCCCATCCTTGCTGATTTTTTTCCTTTAGCATCTTCTTACTTTCTGGCACCAGGATTATCTTGCATTTTCCCTGACCAGCCCTGGAATCAACTGCTCCTCCAAGGATCCCCAGTTCCTTGTAGAGCAGAATGGTATTTGGAAACCAAGATCTGGCAATTGGTTGTGCTCCTTGCTATTAGGTGCTATTGCTTCTAGGCCCTCTCAGCAGACAGAGTAAGGAAATATATGTGTGTACACTAACCTAATTAAACACACGTATCCGTATTCCTTTCTATCTTTCTTTTTCTTTCTTTCTTTTTTTTTGCCACACCATGAGGTATGTGGGATATTAGTTCCCCGACCAGGGATCAAACCCGTGCCCCCTGCAATGGAAGCACAGGGTCTTAACCACTGGACCACCATGGAAGACCCTCCATTCTGTATCTTTCTATTTGTGTCATAGTCTGCTAGGGTGGCCTAAACAAAATACCACAGACTGCGTGGCTTAAACATCAGAAATTCAGTTCTCATGGTTCTGGAGGCTGGAAGTGCAGGATTAAGGTGGTGACGGGGCTGGTTTCTTCGGAGGCCTTGCTCTTTGGCTTGCAGTAGGTGGTCTTCTTTCTGTGTCCTCACATGGCCTTTCCTGTGTGCATGACCATCCCTCCCTCTCTTCTTATGAGGACACCAGTCATATTGGACTAGGGCCCCACACTTACACCTCATTTAACCTCAATTACCTCCTTAAAAGCCTCATCTCCCAATACAGTCCTATTGAGGGTTAGGGCTTCAACATATGGACTCCACAGTCCATAACCATCTGTACAGACTTATGTTTAAAAATGAGTTAATGCTGACACCTCAGATGCCAGTCCATACCATAGGGTCCATTCTAACATTTCTTCTTTGCTTACTTGTTATTTCTTTCTCCAACAGTGAGAAATCTGGCATCTACTCTCTACAATACATTTATTTATTTGTTCAGCCAGAGTATACCTGTGCTGTTTCAGAATTGCTAATTCATACCCTTGGAAGAAAACATTCGCCCAACTAAAATACGGAGTTTATGCCTGGTTCTTTTGTTTGTAGCCTTACAGTATCTGCTCAACGCATTGTTTCCCAGAGTTACTTAGGTCACGTTTCTTCCTCGGCCCTTGAGTGTGGTTATGTCATTCCTTTGTAATGCAGTTAATTTCACTTGTCATACTCTGCATCCCATCTTGGGTTCCCCTGAAATTGGGGTTGAGTTTTAAAATTTACATACAGTAACATTCACGCTTTGTGGTGTACCGTTCTATGTTTTTCACAAATGCAGAGCATCACCATAGTACCATCTAACACCATCACCCTCATCTTTACCTTTACCTCTTTATCCATCACCCCTAAAATTTCCTTGTGCTGCCCTTCCCCCCATCCTCAACCCCTGACAATTACTGGGATTAGCTTTCCATCCACAGACTTTTGCCTGTTTCACAATGTCATGTAAATGGACTCATATAATATGTTGCTTTTGGGTCTTGCTTCTTTCACTCACCAAAATGCACTTAAGATTCTTCCATGTTGCTGTGTGAATTAATAGCTTGTTCCTTTTCATTGCTGAGTAGTATTCCATTGTTGAGTAGTAGTCATTTTGTGAATGTACCACAATTTATTTATCCATTCAGCTACTGAAGGACAACTAGGCTGCATTCCTCCCAGCAGGTCTGAGGATTCCACTTGCTCTCAATACTTACCAGGACTTGACTGTAATTTGCATTTCTCTAATGACTAATGATGCATAACATCTTTTCATGTGTGTGCTTGCATCCGTATATCTTCTTTGGTGACGTATTTTTTCCAGATCTTTTGTCCAGTATTTTGTTGTTTTTTTCTTACTGTTGAGACTTGAGAGTTCTCCATTACTCTGGACACACATCCTTTATCAGATTTATGTTTACAAAGATTTTCTTCCATTTTGTGTCTTGCCTTTTGATTCTTTTGGTTCTACCAAACTCTAAAGAATTCAGTAGCTGCAGTTGCCAAAATGTACCTATTCTGAAATATAGCAACATCCCTGGAAAAAACTTCTAATAAAAATTTGCTAAATTATTCCCATTGAAATCAGTCTACATGAAAGGGATGTATTATTCATAAATGGTCATTTATCAGAAAAACCAAAGGTAGAAGTGACTGAATGCTGAATGATTTTTAAACAGACACACAGCATGATAATCTAATAGCATTCTTGAACTAATCACTAATGTAGGCAAGCCCTCTCCCGTTTACAAGCACACACACATGGGCACACACAATCTGGTGGGTTGAAAAGTGAGTTGTTTGACTTCAGAAATTCATCTAGTTTAGTTCATAAACAGTCCTGTTTAGTTACTTTTTAAAAGAAGTCCTTTATTCTCTCACTACTCTTGTGTGATTTCAGGAAAAGCTGACTTTATGGAGCCCCAAATCTTCATGATTTATATGGATGAGTGTCATCCTACAGATTCTACACATGTGGATAATTTGATCAAAGGCAGCACTAGCTACAGAAAAGAACCTTTGAGTGAAAGGCGCTGGGAAGGTTGTCTCCATCACCACCTCCTCAGCATTCTGTCCTTCTACCTACAGATCTGTACTCAGAGCTGATGAACACTGGTGACAAAAGCAAAGCAATTTGCCTTCAGATATTTTTGCTTGGTTAGGGGCAAGGCTGGGACCACACCACCGGATTCACAGTCCAAAGCTTGGTGCATTCTTTGACCCTGTGGAGTCGGTTTTTCAGGGAGCTGAGGACAGTCCCTCAAAGGTGACTGGGCAGCATCAGCTAGTGGGGACCCAAACACAGGTTAACAGGAGTCCAGGAAGTGCACTGGGCCCCCTGGAGATTTGTTCAGGTGCATGTCTGGTGGGGCTTTGGGGACCTGGGAGAGCTTGAAGCACCCTGGGCTCTCCATGGTGGGTAAGTCTATGTCTCTCTTCTCGGATTCCATTTCCTGCCTCTAATGGCCACAGCTTGATCGTTGAGACTTAGCCACCCGTGACTGTTGAGGGAAACAGAGGGAAAATTGAGCTGCTGCATTCACCTCCTCTCCTGGCATAAGCGGCAGGGCCCAGCCAGAGCCCATCGTTCACTGTCACCCTCGGTTTTAAAACCATTCTATTAGGAGCCAGGAGAGAGATTCTGAGATCCCTGCAGAAGAGATCCTTCTGCACTTATTATTATTTTTTTCTTTTCTGAGCTTAAAGATGAGGAAGTAAGTCTGTGATGGAGAAAGACGAAAGTAATGCCTAACAAAGGGGCAGTGTTTAATTCTAGGGAGGGAGCCAGCAAGCGAATATTGAGAAACAGAGATGACGAATGATGCAAGTTGGAGTCTCTGCCCCAAGAGGTGAAGTTATCAAGGAATTGTCCCATCTCGATCGTCATCTCTGCTGTTCAATCCCTGAAAAATAATGCTGGTCACTCTCCCTCCATCTGGGCCTCTGTTTTCCCAGTCTTTTAAATGGGGATATTATCCACTGTTGAAAATGAGGTGAGGATAGCCATGGGTAGCAGAGGTCCTAAAAAACACACCCCAGGTCCACGTGGAGAGCACCATGCCTTACAACTTGATTCTAAAAATTCACTGATAGCTAAAAATACCCTGTTGACACAGGCCTGTCTGCACCCTCTGATTTTTTACTTTACGTGCAAAAATTTATGTTTTTCCATTTGCCTTGGCTAGGGTTCTGTTATTTGAAGGTAAGGTGTGGGAAGTCCTTCAGAGATTCAATGGGAGACAGGGAATCGGATATAGTTTTTCTCTCTGGAAGGAACTTTCATCGAGTTTTAAAGAAAAATGTTTAGGCTCTGCTTGCTTCTGTAACCTCTAGTCTTCTGCCAAATGGCAATACAACAAAGAAATCCTCCTTTTCAAGTTCTGGTTAATAAAACAACACAACGCAAGACAAATAAACAGAAACAGAAGGCTTGAGCTCTCAGAACTTAGTGAGCCCATGTGTGAAGTGAAAAGGAGCCACTGTGCCTGGCCGGGCAGGCGACGTCTCCGGGAGACCATGGTACCCCTGACCCTGGTCCGAGGTCCGAGACCCACTGCGCACGCAGGTCCCCAAGCCAACAATATGGAGCGCTGGAAAAATCTCACCAACAAGCAACCTCTTCTTTTCTTTCTCTTGCCCCATTGCTCTTTAGCTCTGGTTTTTCTGCTCATAGAGACTTGAGTTGGTAGCTGAGTTTCTGGAGGCTGTGGCTCCAGGCGTGATGGTTGAGTGGATAGTGCTAGAAAGAGTGGATGTCCTGCAGGGGTCGTGGTGACAAGTCCTTTCGGGGGCGGGGGGGCGGTGGTTGGTCAGAACTTAATGGGCAGCTGAGTTATTGAAACTATATGCTCAGCTTTCTCAGGCTGCCAGCCTTTCCTCTTAGTGATATTGTTTCTTAGGGCTCAGCTGTGAGTGGTGAGGGCTTGGGGTCTTGTGCTAGGAAGGGGAGAGGCACGGTGCAGAGGAGCTGGTGGCCTGCAGGGACCTGGACGGTTCATGCTGCTTTTGCACTGTGGGCTCCGGGTGGGGAGGTGGCAGCTCAGCGTAGCAACAAGTCACCCATCGCTTCCATGCTTCTCCCCTTCTCGTTTCCTCTACTACCTGTGAAAACACTCTCTCCCCTCTGCTTGCACTGGAAGCCCTCTCTCCACCTCCCCAAAGCGGCTTTCAGCACAAGATTGAACATAAGCCCCAAACCCATGAGGAAAGCATTTCCTAGTAGCCGTCTTTCCTTGGCTCACAGGGAATGGTTTCTCAGCGTCTCATCCCTATTCTCAGGGGACATCTTCAGGCCATTACGAGGCCGTATCTGTAGATCAGCTGCTGCTAAAACCTGGAAACAGAGTAAACCCAACACTGGAAAAACTGCTAAGGATTTATGATGTTTCAGAGAAGAAACCGTTCATAAACAGCCGGCCAGCCAACTTCTCTGCAACGTGTTAAATAACAAACCGAGGATGGAGAGCTGCTTTTTGTTATTTGGAGCAAATTAAATGACAGGAGAGACCATGAAGCAGTTGGTGGGATGTCCTTGGAATTCAAGTGCATGGCATTTTCATCTTTGGGGGGATTTCATGCATTTAGCAGCTCTTCCTTCTGACTCATTACTTCTGTTTTTGATAAATGTCTCTAGGATATCTTCTGGGGTACATGATTCCTGCAAATCTGGCAGAACTCTCCCCCAAGCTCACTTCCTTATTGAGGGTTTTATTAGATTCATCTAAAACTTCCTTGTTGAGGGTTTTATTAGATTCACCTAACACTCTTTTTTTTTTTAAAGATTTTTTTGTTTGATGTGGACCATTTTTAAAGTCTTCATTGAATTTGTTACAATATTGCTTCTGTTTTTTTCAAATTAATTAATTAATTTTTGGCTGCGTTGGGTCTTCGTTGCTGCGCGTGGGCTTTCTCTAGTTGTGGTGCGTGGGCTTCTCATTGCAGTGGCTTCTCTTGTTGCAGAGCACGGGCTCTGAGCGTGCAGGCTTCAGTAGTTGTGGTACACGGGATCAGTAGCTGTGGCTCACGGGCTCTAGAGCACAGGCTCAGCAGTTGTGGCGCACGGGTTTAGTTGCTTCATGGCATGTGGGATCTTCCCTGACCAGGGCTCGAACCCGTGTCCCCTGCATTGGCAAGAGGATTCTTAACCACTGAGCCACCAAGGAAGCCCTGCTTCTGTTTTATGTTTTGGTTTCTTGACCGCGAGACCTGTGGGATCTTAGCTCTCCAAACAGGGATTGAACCCACACCCCCTGCAGTGGAAGACAAAGTCTTAACCACTGGACCGCCCGGGAAGTCCCTCATCTAAAACTGTTTTTTTGGGGGGTGGGGGATGATTGCCACAAAGAAAGCAGAAGCTGGCGATGCCCCCAGTAGGAAGCTTTAAGTTTTGGGCACCATAAAGGGCTTGATGGCCGCCTACCTGCTTCCCCGTCCCTTCCCCGTCCCTCCTCCTCCTTCCTTCCCGAGTGAAGCCTGGCAACGGGCGTATGCCTTCCTGCACTGCTTGAGTTTCTCAGAGACTGCGGAGCTACCCTCAGCTCCAGGGATGGGCCACGATTTGACTCCAGGGCAATTCCCTCCCTCCTTGAAATGCTTGGTTCAGGAGTGGTCATATGACCTTATTCTGTTTGAGGCAAAGATATCAAAGACTCCTGGGAACATTATTTTTCATTTTTAAGAAGAACGGTAAATAGCCATTTTCTCTCTTTCTGCCTTATTTTCCGTTGGTGGCCTTTTTAAGAGCATGAGAGAAGCTGCTCTGAGAACAAGGCTGATGCCCAGAGCAAGGCATCTTGAGAGGATCTCAGGGAAACGTAGCATGTTCTTGGAAACTGATTGCATGTTCTTGGAAACTGTGCAACCTCTGGACATCCAGTTATAGAAGCAAATAAAATGCCTTATTGTTCAAGGCATTCAATTTAGCTGAAATCCTTCTAACTTGTCTAGGGGTGTGGACTCTTAGCATGGTGTAAAGTGGGCCCAGTGAAAGAGAGCTCAGGTGGGAATCCAAGGCTCTAGCTTGGAGTTTGGGGCTACCGTGTACTAATTATGTGCTCAGGAGCAAAAGGTCAGTCAAACTTCGATTCCCGTGTTAAAGGGGTGTGATAATCTCTACATCAAGGTCACAAGGCTGAGTGTGGATCAGATAAGTCAGAGCTTCAAAACATGCTGTGTAAAACGTTATTACGACCCTTTGTTGGTTCAATTCTTCCATTCTTCAGAAAATTCTTCAATTATTCCATTATACTGAAAATAATAGTGGCTAACTTTATTGAGAGATGATTAAACGTCAGGCCCTGTGCTAATTGCTTTAATGACTGAGCTCATTTAATCTGCATTGCAATCTTATAAAGTATGTTATTATGTCTCCGTTTGCAGATGAATAAAAAGCATTAGAAAAATTAATATTCTTTCAGTATTAGACATCTGGTAAGTGGGGGAGCTTACTAGTATTTGGAGATAATGATACTTGCCTAAGCATAAGTTCAAAAAATTGTCAACTGCACAAAAATTGCCACCAGTCTCCAATTCTGGATTAGACTTGCTCCCATTTTCAGTGTTTTACCGTTTATTCTGTGATCATCTAGCTTTCTGTTACTGCCCCCTAATCCTTAAGTTAATACAAATTTCCCTTTCACGTTAACTACTGTACTTATTTATTGCACTTGGAAAATAAATAGTTTGTGCTGGAGTTGTTTTCACCACCGCTCTACAAGTGCGTGTGTGTGTGTGTGTGTGTGTGTGTGTGTGTGCGCACGTGTATGTGTTGGAGTATTAATGGAAATAATGAGTGCTTCAAATATTTTGAGACTTAAAATAAATGCACTTTACTGAGATGTCTGAGATAGTGGCTCACTGGTCACCAATTGTAGATAGTGGCTTACTGGTCACAAATATCTTGCCCCGAAATACTGGAGGTGGGTATAGATTCCATGTAATAAGGGAGGGCTTCCTTACTGTCAAGACCAGTAGTTCGCAAATGAAGACAGTTTTGCACCCTTCACTCCCACAGGGGACTGTTGGCAATGTCTGGAGACATTTTGATCGTCACAACTAGGAGGCAATTATGTGCTATTGACATCTAGTGGGTAGAGTCCAGGGATGCTGCTAAACATCCTTCAAAGCACAGGACAGTCCCCCACGGCCAAGAATCATATAGCTCCACTTGGCAATCGTGCTGAGGTTGACAGACCCTGGTCTAGACATCCTCAGGGTTCAGTGTTGAGCTCTTGTTTCCATGCCTTTCCTGCTTGGTTAGGAGTTAGGCAACCCATCCTGTTCTGGGGATCCATATGAGTGGACTGCTCCCAATTTGATACCCACACTCAGGGTCAGCAAAATTCTGGAGGCTGGTCAAGGATCCTTCTACTGGAGGAGCCACAGGCCTTTTGCAAGAAACTGATGATGAAAGCCTCTTGCCCCAATGAGTTGAGGTCAGCTGATTTGCCCCTTTTGAACAAAGAGGGATGGTCTTTGGGCATTCAGTTCCTACAGCCCCCTTCCACCTCACCCCCTGCATTCAGCTTCCTAGGATGCTTGACTGTCTCTCCGTTGACTCCTCCCCCCTCCTCCTTATTCCCTCAGGTTTATCCCTATTGTCTCGGCCCCTGAGAAGTTCCAAGGTCCTGACCTCAGCACCTTTGCTCTGCTACAGCCAACCCAGGGTCCCATCATCAACTCTCTTTACGGCAAAGGGTAGGATCACTTTCTTTTCCTCCTGATTTATACACATCATGATAATACACGTTATTTCCCATTACACTTAGGATCTTCCTTGTTGATTCATAGGAGCTTAGGTTAGAACTTTAAAAAGAACAGACTATTAGAATTTCCTTTCTTTTAATTTTCTTGTATCGAAGTCGAAATTTTTCTTATAGCCTGTAATTTCCTCTAAATAATGAGGAGAGAGTCAGGACACACAACAAAGAAAGAAAAAAATTACAAAGATGAAAATGTCAAGATCTTATTTCACTACATTTGAGATTTCATAAGTTTTTCTGTTCCCCCTACACTTTGGAGTTAGGAAGAAGGTAGTGGTGGTAGAGGATAGTTTTATGGGTTTAGCCAGATGTTAAGGACATCTGGTGACTGGATGTTTGTTTTTGAAGCATTTCTGAATGTTATGCTCAGAGGATGGGAACTGGGGGTTGAACGGTGGCTGCTCTGACCAGTCTAATAAACAGTATTTGCTTTGAGAGCAGAGATTTAGGGGCAGGAGTAAGGAGAGGTGGCTTGGGCTTGGCAGAAGGAAAGTTCTTCCTCCATGCGCCTCTGTTTATTTATTTGAAGGTGAGAGTCTGCCTGATATAACAACCATACTGAGTCTAGCTGTAATTCACAGAGTGCTTAATATAAGACAGGCACTGTGCTAGACCCTTTGTTTATGTTTTCTTATTTACATCTAGTTCTCGTATGCTAATCTGTGATGCTCTGTAAGGATGTCTTCTAACGCTTCTAGAATTTATATCATTCTTTTTCTCCATCATCTGGATAAATGTCATTCTTTAGACTTAAACATACGGTTCTCACATTTAGGAATTTTACTACTACCAATCCTAGTATAATATTGATGGGTATCCTTAAATTATCCACATCCATCAATCCAATTTTCTTGGAGAAGGTGTCAGGTTCACAGTATTACTTGTGACAGTGAAAGTCTTTATGTGAAATGAACTTCCCCACCCCAAAGTCAAACCTTGGGACCTTTGTTTCATAAACTCTAGGCTGCAATTGGGTGAATCAATTGAAGAAAAGCCTAGATTTTCTGGAGGAATATCTCTTGAACTTGAGCTTTTTGGAGGAATATCTCTTGGACTTGAGTCTTCTTTCTTTTTTTAATTAAAATAAAAAACATTTTTTTGGCTGCATTGGGTCTTTGTTTTGGCACATGGGATCTTTTTTTGTTGTTGTTGCAGCACGCGGGTTCTTTGTTGCAGCGTGAGGGCTTCTCTCTAGTTGTCGCGTGCAGTTTTCTCTCTCTAGTTGTGGTGCGTGGGCTCCAGAGCACGTGGGCTCTGTAGTTTGCGGCACGTGCGCTCTCTAGTTGAGGCGTGCAGCCTCAGTAATTGTGGCACTCGGGCTTAGTTGCCCCGTGGCATGTGGGATCTTAGTTCCCCGACCAGGGGTTGAACCCACGTCCCCTGCATTGGAAGGCAGATTCTTCACCACTGGACCACCAGGGAAGTTCCTTGAGTCTTCTTTCCATCAGAGGCAGCCTGAGAAAATAGATGGCATTTGATGCTCAAATTCATGCTTCAGAAAAGGAAAGGCTGCTATAGGAATATACTCAGTGAGTGGATTTGAAGGCTTAAAGAAGACTGCGAACAAAATTCTACATCTTCCCAAACACTACGGCTAACAGTTTGTGACTGTTGTCCCAGTGATTTAAGTTGTCTCCTGGTGCGAGATTTTCTAGAGTTGGACAGAGGTTGTCAATGGCTGTAAGGAGAAGCTTCTGAGCTAAATAGTAAACAAGCAAAAATGGACAATGTATGTTGAATGAAACAAAAAATCCTGAGAATCCTTCAAGGAAGAGAGCAGTGTTTTGACTATGAGTAGAAAGAAAAAGATCAGGAATTCAGGAGGTGAGCAAAGATGCTCTTCATGTGGGAGCCAGAGACTGGTGGGCTAACTGGGGTCCAGAAGAATCTGGGAGATGCAGACCCAGTTAGAGCCCTGGTCAGTGGTCCAGAGCTGGCCTTCCATATACTATCCCCGATCCTGATTGTAGCAGTGGAGCAAACCTGGAAGGACTCAGTGGAGAATCTGCCGCCATCAGTGGTAAAGGTCTGGGGAACCGGTGGTACAAATGAGCAAGCCTGCACCCTGAAGGCTGTCCTGACCTATAGGTTTCAAGAGGATCTGTCCATTATTTGAAGACTAGAGACTTAGCACAACTTAGAGGATTTGCGAGGGACTTGACTGCTGCATTGGAGCAGGCAGGCTTCGTGTGCTCAGATGGGCACCAGCAGGCCCCGGCATCTCGTTTCCTTAAGTTGGTGGGAAGGATTTGATCTGTCAGGAAGGTCCTCGGCTTCAGAGAGTGAGGGGGGATACATAGTGAGATGAGTAGGAACAAGGTATATAGTGGAAGGAAGAATGTATTCTGGCAGTTTCTCCAAACAATGATATACTCACTTCCTCTGCTTTTAGGAAAGGAAGCTGATTTTAAGCAAACAAACAAACAAAACTAGTGTAGGGAGATTTGAAAAAGTTTATAAAGCAACTCTGAAGACCAAAGAGACCCTAAATAATTCACATCTTACTTCTCTTTTTCTATGACTTTTGCTTTCAGGGTAGAGCAGTCAAAGATATCAAGATGGGACTGTAAACCAGGACCCCTCCCTGTCACATCCTATAAAGGAGAAAGCTCTTTAAAAATTTGGAAATCTTTAAAATAAAAAGAATAGTTTGTGAAGGGATCCTTACAATAAACAAAGAAATAGAATGGTTACCTTCTATGATATCAAATTTCATGTACAGTTTAGGTATCCTTACCGGGTAAGATCAACCAAATACTTTTAACTCTATAAAGTTTCCATTATTTCATTTAGCCAGAGAAATCTTCCAGCTAATACGTTACTAAGTTTGGAAAAATATTAACTAGCCCTTTCCACATCTATCAAGTTCAGAGACAATATACTTCATGTACCAAACTGCATAAAGTTTAGTCCTAGAAATGTGGATTATATATATATATATATATTTTTTTTTTTTTTTTAATATAAATTTATTTATTTATTTATTTGGGGCTGAGTTTGGTCTTCGTTGCTGCGCGCGGGCTTTCACTAGTTGCAGTGATGGGAGGCTATTCTTCGTTGCGGTGTGCGGGTTCCTCACTGCGGTGGCTTCTCTTGTTGCAGAGCACAGGCTCTAGGCGCGCGGGTTTCAGTAGTTGTGGCACGCGGGCTCAGTTGTTGTGGTTCACGGGCTCTAGAGCGCAGGCTCAGTAGTTGTGGCGCATGGGCTTAGTGGCTCCACGGCATGTGGGAGCTTCCCGGGTCAGGGCTCGAATCCGTGCCCCCTGCATTGGCAGGCGGATTCTTAACCACTGCGCCACCAGGGAAGCCCAATATATTCTTAATATTTATTAACTTTTTTCTTTGTCTATCGGCTGACTTATTTTAGTCCCATGGGCGTGCACTTATCATAGGCTCAATTCATATATTCAGTTGACTCTAGCAACTTTCTGTTCATGAAGATCAGTTAAGATGAAAGGCATCAAAATAAGGTAGACTTGAGCCAGCAAAGCATCTGCTTAATATAGCCTCTCTTCATATTACTTATTTCTGGTGCTGGGCATCAAAGAAAAAAATGAAAAGTCGGCACTGTTCTCTTAAAAATACGTCAAGGGCCCCCAACTCTTTAACAACACAGGAAATGTCAAATATTATATGGATATAAATAACTCAGTAAAACAGGGTTACAGGAACATCTGGCTTTGCACAGTTCCATGCACTCAGCTGGTGCAGAGATATTTCAGTAATACTATCCAGTCCCTGGGCTGTGCGTGCTTGGGACACAGAAGGGGATTTGAGTGTCGAGTGAAAAATGTGCTTGTAAAAGGGTCTGAATTGTTATCTGTCTAATCCGTCCTAATCTGTTCAGTCATTTGCTCTGGGGGCTCCTAAGAGGGAATACTGACCCCCTCTGGAAGCTACTTTCTTAGACAGACACCCCGAGAGCCCAGGGTGAAGGGTGGAGGGTGGGAGGTTAACGACCCTTGAGACGCACGCTGCCCCAGTGATAACTGGAGAGATCATTTTAAAAGGGACATCTCAATCTTCGGGGCGAATTGCAGCTTTACTTCAGCTCTAACGTTGTGGAGACCGTCGGGAGGGAACGCTGGTGACGGGTCTCCTTTGTTCTTGCCAGTTTTGCCTCTCACCCCACTGGGCTCTGCTCTGTGGTTTCCCTCCTCTCTATGCTATTTCGGGGTCCCCACTGAAGGCTTCCCTGGGATTCGGATGGGCTAGCATCTGGGGAAGGTAGTCTGCACAATCTAAACCATTTGGTGTCCATTTCATTATGCACACGAAAAAAGAAAGTGAAACCCTCAAAACAGATATACATAAAACCTTCACACAAGGCACCTAAGGTGTATGGTTTTCCTCCCAATTACCAAGTTCATCATTATTAAGAGTAATAAAGGGCAATACCATCCGCCTCACAGGAGGGCAAAAGACAAATATAGAAATGACAGGTATATCTTGGATCCTTTCGGGTTCATTCCCAAGTAACTCTTTTACTTATGTATTCTGCAAATATTGAGTAACTACCATGTACCAAGCTTGGTGGTAGGTAAAGACTCAAGGCCCTTCCTTGCCTTCGAGGAACTTACGGTCTGGTGGAGGAGATGACACTTGGACACTAACAGCTTAAATCCAATTCAATGCAATCCAGTCCAACCTGACCCAATCCAGTCCAACCTGACCCAATCCAGTCCAACCTGACCCAATCCAGTCCAACCTGATCCAATCCAGTCCAACCTGACCCAATCCAGTCCAACCGGACCCAATCCAGTCCAACCTGATCCAATCCAGTCCAACCTGACCCAAGCCAGTCCAACCTGACCCAATCCAGTCCAACCGGACCCAATCCAGTCCAACCTGATCCAATCCAGTCCAACCTGACCCAAGCCAGTCCAACCTGACCCAATCCAGTCCAACCGGACCCAATCCAGTCCAACCTGATCCAATCCAGTCCAACCTGACCCAAGCCAGTCCAACCTGACCCAATCCAGTCCAACCGGACCCAATCCAGTCCAACCTGATCCAATCCAGTCCAACCTGACCCAAGCCAGTCCAACCTGACCCAATCCAGTCCAACCGGACCCAATCCAGTCCAACCTGATCCAATCCAGTCCAACCTGACCCAAGCCAGTCCAACCTGACCCAATCCAGTCCAACCGGACCCAATCCAGTCCAACCTGATCCAATCCAGTCCAACCTGACCCAAGCCAGTCCAACCTGACCCAATCCAGTCCAACCGGACCCAATCCAGTCCAACCTGATCCAATCCAGTCCAACCTGACCCAAGCCAGTCCAACCTGACCCAATCCAGTCCAACCGGACCCAATCCAGTCCAACCTGATCCAATCCAGTCCAACCTGACCCAAGCCAGTCCAACCTGACCCAATCCAGTCCAACCGGACCCAATCCAGTCCAACCTGATCCAATCCAGTCCAACCTGACCCAAGCCAGTCCAACCTGACCCAATCCAGTCCAACCGGACCCAATCCAGTCCAACCTGATCCAATCCAGTCCAACCTGACCCAAGCCAGTCCAACCTGACCCAATCCAGTCCAACCGGACCCAATCCAGTCCAACCTGATCCAATCCAGTCCAACCTGACCCAAGCCAGTCCAACCTGACCCAATCCAGTCCAACCGGACCCAATCCAGTCCAACCTGATCCAATCCAGTCCAACCTGACCCAAGCCAGTCCAACCTGACCCAATCCAGTCCAACCGGACCCAATCCAGTCCAACCTGATCCAATCCAGTCCAACCTGACCCAAGCCAGTCCAACCTGACCCAATCCAGTCCAACCGGACCCAATCCAGTCCAACCTGATCCAATCCAGTCCAACCTGACCCAAGCCAGTCCAACCTGACCCAATCCAGTCCAACCGGACCCAATCCAGTCCAACCTGATCCAATCCAGTCCAACCTGACCCAAGCCAGTCCAACCTGACCCAATCCAGTCCAACCTGACCCAATCCAGTCCAACCTGACCCAATCCAGTCCAATACAAAGTATTCTAAAATAAACCATTGAAAGAAAATGAATGCCAGTTAAGGACACTTGCTTAAGTATTTTCAAAAATCTAGTTATACTGATATCCTTCTACATCTCTAAGAGTCTTTTTGGCAATCATTTGATCCTCTGTTAAAACCAAGTGTAGGTGGGGAAGCACAGGTAATTTAACTGAGTGGCAATGCTGCCCAGCACTGAGACAGGAAGTGGAGGTGAAGATGATTTCTCTCTGAAGCAGCTGGGGAAACTGTCTTGAGGTGAAAGAAATCCCTTTATAGGGAGTATGACTGGTAAGTGTGCATGACGATTTGGCTGTAGTTCCTGGAGACATCAAAGTGCTATAACCTTATGGCATATATTTTTTAAATTCTTTCTCAAATAACAGTATTCTATTCACTAAATCAATTAATGCAACTAATGTGTTTCTATGGAGCATCTTCTAGGAGTGAAAGTCTGTGGGAGATGATAATTCCCTGTTTTCAAGGAGCCTGGTGGACTGGGGGAAGCCACATAAATGCATAAGTGAAACATCATGGGATGAGTGTTAAGGATCTGTGCTAGAGAGAGATAGAGAAACATCTGGTTAGAAAGCAAAACCCCATGGTGCATGGGCTGGAAAACGTCGGATGGGTGAGAGTAATTCTCACACTAAATATTCATATGTTCAATTGAATTTTCCATTCAGAATGATCCTGATTTGCTCTATACCTTGTATGCTTTAATCGGATAATTTCCCAAATCTCTTTCACTGTGTTCTCTGTAGACTTGTCTTGAAAGGGATGACCAGTTAGTCACCTGAATTACAGACTTTGCCTACACTGTGAGTTTGGTTCTCTAGAACCTCGAGAGGGTGCCCCCTTAGGTTTATTTGTTGGCGGGGATCCCAGCCCCAAACACCAACCCAGCCCTAGAAGAATACTGCTGAGTATCACTTGCCAACCTGTCCTTCTGCTGGTTTCTTGCACTTACCCTCTCTTTTCTGTTCCATTCTATTCCAGGGATTTGACCGAGGAACTGCCCCCAGACACCGCTGAGATCACGACACAGGCCAGTACACACTGCAGGAAACTCAGACTGACAGGCACTCCTGCCTTCTACTATTGCCCAAGTGGCTTGGTGTAGCTAGACGCCAGCTCAGAGCCACGGGCTGCCCTGAGGGTTCTTGACCCTCTCTGCAGAGATGGGAATGCCTGAGGGGCTGAAAGCTTTGGCAGGGTTGAGATAAACACTCAGGTTAAGGCATTTTTCATCTGTTTAACCAGATCTCATTATGTTGTCAAACAAGACTGCGGTGCTCACAAGAAACAGCTATGGTATTCTTATTGAGAGTTGGGACTAGACGTAAGAATTTATTTTTTCCATTGAGGTTAATTTCCCTAATGCTGGGATGCCAGGCATAGTTTTCATTGGGATGAAATGAGTTGGGTGGGGGGGTGGAGAGAGTAAGCTGTTGGAGCCTTTTTTTTTTTTTTTTTTTTTTTTTTTTTTATAGAAGAACTTGCAGTATTGGAGAATTCTTATACCTGCTTAAGATGGTATTGAGGTTGCTGTACGCAGGCCTCTCACTGTTGTGGGCCTCTCCCGTTGCGGAGCACAGGCTCCGGACGCGCAGGCTCAGCGGCTATGGCTCACGGGCCCAGCCGCTCCACAGCACGTGGGATCCTCCTGGACCGGGACATGAACCTGCGTCCCCTGCATTGGCAGGTGGACTCTCAACCACTGTGCCACCAGGGAAGCCCTGTTGGAGCCTTTGAAGGAAAGCTTAATGGCACTTCATAGAGCCCCCTACCTGGTGTTGGGGAGAAAAGAAGAGTTTAGTGATAATCTCGCCCGTATCCTTGGCAGAGGACCCCCTTCTCTAAACCACCTACAAAACCTTCCCCTAATCATACATCCCCTTGCTGTGTTATTTTCTCACACGCCCCTTCTGCTGGTTCCAGGAAAATGCCATTTTGTTTATTTTTTAAGTAACTTCTCTTATCTTTTCCAGGTTGAGTTAACTTTAACAGTTGCTTAGTCCTGATAACTCTAAAAGCTAGGTAAATTACCGTGCTACCTAGCCGTTTGTCCACATGGTTACAGGAGTAGTGGTGACCCATGTGAAAATGCTTATCAATAGTCCTATAAAATGGACTTATTGAAAATCCGGAGCAAATGTCTGGTAAGTGAATCCTTTCATTAACCACTGACTTTTAACATGATGCTATTTTATATTTGTATCGTGAATTTCACGCACTTAGCTGACTTTTGTTTTAATCCCAAAACTCTATGATATAGCTTAAAATTTTAAAGCCAATTCTTTCTTCCTTTATAAGTGAAAGAAGCCAGTCTGAGAAGGCTACATACCATATGATTCCAACCGTATGACATCTGGAAAAGGCAAAACTTGGATATCAGTGGTTGCCAGGCAGCAGGACAGGGTGGGGTTGATGTAAATAGAGCACAGAGCAGTTTCAGGGCAGAGTAGCTTCAGTGCTCTGTATGGTGCTGTAATGCACCATATTTTCCTTCCAAAAATATTTGAGTTACTAGTTTGTGAGAGCGGTCTTCTGATGTTCCTCTCCCACATTTGCATGATATTTTAAAACTTCTTGGCCCTCCTGGAACCTCCTGGAACCTCCTGGAACCACTAGTGCTCCCACTTCACCTCCTGCCCTATGGAGGTGGTTCTGCTTCACTGGGGAAATAGAAACCATCCAATGGGAATCCCTTTAACTTCCTGCCACCAGATCTACACCTTATATCTGCCTCCATAGTCCCGTTCTTCCTTCCTATGACAGTGGAGAAAGGTCTCTTAGGTAGCTATTTTATAGCGCAGGAAAGCTGCAGAGTGACTAGAAGAACTGTTTAATATCTTATACCTTGTAAAAGCAACAACAGAATTTGAACTCAGGTCTCCAGTCTTTTTGGTCCTAATGCCCTTTGGTTTTTTCTTTTTCCTTTTTTTAAGAGACTCTTCTTTTAGAGCAGTTTTAGGTTTACAGTAAAATTGAGAGGAAGCTATAGAGATTTCCCATGTAATACACCCCTTGCTCCCACAAATGTATAGCCTTTCCTATATCAACATCACTCACCAGAATGGTACCTCTTTTTTAAACCAAGGATGAACCTACATTGACACATCATAATTACTCAAAGTCTATAGTTTACCTAAGGGTTCATTCTGGGTGTTATACGTTCAGTGGGTTTAGGCAAATGTATAATGACATGTATGCATCATTACAGCATCTCACTGTTGTTTTAATTTGCATTTCCCTGATGACATATGATGTGGATGGAGAGGAGATGCTGAGGAAGCACTCGGAATGGGCTTAGGGACAGGTTGAATGTGGAGAGTGAAAGAGCAGATGTCAAGGAGAAATCTTGGCTCCTGGCTTTGTTCCCATGCCTGGAGCATGGCGCATGGAGAGAGCGTCACAAGTATGGCGTCCGCCCAGGAGAGCCTGTCATGGGAGAAGTCACGTGGGAGCGGGCACGTGGGTCTGCAGTGCACAGGAAAGGTCCAGGCTGGAGAAGCAAATCTGCAAGTCCTCAAAGATAAAGTGGAAATTGCGATCATGGGCATGAAGGAGACAGTCCTTCACAAAGGAGAAAATGAGCGAGAGTCCTACTCACAAAACTGTCCAGAGCAGGTCTTTAGGAGCTGGGTAGGGAGGATAAACGTTCAAAGGCTACTGAAAGGAGCAGCAGGGAAGTCAGAAAAAGCTGAAGAGGGCAGAGTCTCAGCATCAAAAGGAAGAGAGGGCATCAAGGAATGCAGGGCCGGGGCTTCCCTGGTGGCGCAGTGGTTGAGAATCTGCCTGCCAATGCAGGGGACACCGGTTCGAGCCCTGGTCTGGGAGGATCCCACATGCCACGGAGCAACTGGGCCCCTGAGCCACAACTACTGAGCCTGCGCGTCTGGAGCCTGTGCTCTGCGACAAGAGAGGCCATGATAGTGAGAGGCCCACGGACCACGATGAAGAGTGGCCCCCGCTTGCCGCAACTAGAGAAAGCCCTCGCACAGAAACGAAGACCCAACACAGCCAAAAATAAATAAATTAAGTAATTAAAAAAATATATTATAAAAAAGAAAAGAAAAGAAATGCAGGGCCATAGCCAGTGTCCAGAGCTGTGGGGAGGTCAGCTAAGATGAGGGCTGAGAAGCATCTTTTGGATTTAACAGCATTTGGGCTTTTGGTGACCTCAGCAAGAACTATTTCAGAGAAGTGATGCGTTACTGTGGTTTGAGGAGAGGTTAGGTGAAAAGAGAATGGAACAAGTGCTGTGAAAAACTTCGAGGAATTTTGCTGAGAAGGGGAGCAGAGAGTTAGGGCTAACACGGGTCCCAAACTTGTTTGCACACTACTATTATTGAGGCGCTTTAAAAAAATCCCAAAGCCAAGGCTACTCTCCAGACCAATTAAAACAGGATCTCCGAGAGTTAGCCCGCAAGCACTGAGAGATTTTATAGCTCTCAGGTGATTCTAATACACAGCAAAGACTGACAATCACCAGGGTGGAAGGAGATGTGGGGTTGAAAATATATACAAATATATTTTAAGGATTGCAGAGACTCCAACATGCTTTATTGTTGACGGGAGAGGTCTGGTTGGGAGGGAAGAGAAGGGTTAGTTGATTGTGTGAAACTCTGAGCTGTGGTGGCGAGAAAGGCCTTGGAAGGCAGCCCTTTAGAAGGAATGCATTATACTTTTAACTGCATTATGATTACCTTGACATTAAAAAATCTTTTTAATCTGCATTTCTTTAATTATCCACAGTCAAGAGTAAAGTTGCTTCCTGAAGCATTTCCTACAGAAGAAAATGCATTTAAGCTGTTTGACTTTTCCAGACACGTTTTTCCTTTTCTTAAGTGTTTGTTCCAAATGATGATTGCAAAATCCTTTTTTGCATTCTCTATTCTCTCTTTTAGAACCACTTCGGACACTTGCATTTAATTTTGTAACTATGGTTTTAAGCAATTATTTTGGTTTAATTCTAGATGTACTCCATTGTAAATGCTACCTGCCCGTGTGATGACACCATGACATCCCCGTTCCTGGGTTCTGAAATTCTTCCCTCGTTTGGTATGAGTGTTCAAAGTACGTATATGGCATTATATTTCCTGAATTCTTCAATAACTTAAACATTGTCCTATTATTGTGAAGATAACAAGTGAAACTTATATGTGGAATCTAAAATATAATACAAATGAACTTATTTACAAAACAGAAATAGACTCACAGACATAGAAAACAAACTTACGATTACCAAAGGGGAAAGTGGGGGAGGAATAAATTAGGAGTTTGAGGTTAGAGTTACAAACTACTATATTTAAAACTGTTAAACAACAAGCTCCTACTGTATAGTACAGAGAACTACATTCAATATCTTGTAATAAACTATAATGGAAAGAAATATGAAAATAATACATACACACTTGTAACTGAATTACTTTGCTGTACACCTGAAACTAACACAACATTGTAAATTAACTACACTTCAATTAAAGATTAATTAATTAAAAAATAAAATACAAAAAATAAGATAGTGAAGTGAAAGTGAAAGATATCATCGATGAGCATTTAATTCTTTTATTTCAATATTCTCCATAAATACTCCACCAATCTTAATTTCTCTTCCACTGTAGGTAACGTGGTTTCCTAACTGCATATTTGTAGGGTGTTTTCCTATTATCCTTATGTTTACTATACATTTCCAGGATGCAGCTGTTGTTGTTTAGCCTTGGACATGGTGAACGCTTTTGATCTCCAGGACACATTTTTCCTCCTCAAAAAAGTGTTATGATTCTGACGACCACTCTGGTTGAGTGGTTTTGGTTTATTCCTCAGAGACACTCTCATTCTTTGTCTTCTATGTCTAGTATCTCTTCTCTGTTTTCATTCGACTATTTTACTTTGCATTCTGGAAGAACTTTTCAAGTTTATACTCCAATTACCAGTTGGTTTTTCTGCAATTTCAACTCTTTTTCCTGCTTTCCATGTAATTCTGCTGTTGTATTTTTCATTAGCTTATAATCTTCCGTTATCTTACTCATCTCCTTTTTATCTGTTTGTAGTTTTCTTTCTTATCGCATCCTATCTCTCCTTGGGCATTCTGCTACATCTTTCAAAGAGGCCATACCTTTGGCTGTTCTATTGAAGTCTGATATTTTCTAGAGACTTTAAGATGGTGGGCCCTTTCTCATGTTCTGCAATTTTTTTTCATAAGACCCGTGGCCAACCGAACAAAATGTTTGCCAATATTCAAAGTGTGTGGGTTGCTTGTGTATGCTCTCTGCATCCTCGGGCACGTGTTAAATCCCCTTTCTATTTCAATATCAGGTATATGTCAGGTTGATAGACCCTCGGGACTTAGCTACATTCCCAGGGTCTGGCAGGTCTCAGCTAGCTTTGCTCTACTGGTATCTTCTACCCCCTGAGTCTACTCTTCTCAGCTGAACCTGCAGGGCCACAAGGACACCTGTAAGCTCCAGCCTTCATGGCCTGGAGGACTCCCCTTGCTCTGTCCCTCCTGATGCTTATGCCTTGCGGGAGGCAGTGCACAGCTTCCAGTGCCCTGAACCCAGCTTCTGGCCAGTTTACTCCTGAATTTGTAGTCTCTAATTAGCTGTGGAAGCAAGGACCGATGCGAGTGTGAGACAGGGCTGAGGAAAGGGCCCCCTGGGGGATGGATGTGTCCACACGGCACAGGTTGGCACCCTGGTTTCCCATCTCGCAGCCCTAGAGCAGAGTTGAGTGGGGAGCAGGGGGAACAGACTTGCCTAATTCTCCACACCCTTGGCTGTTTTTTTCAGTCAGCTTCTACCAGACATACAGTCAGTGGGAAGTCTTCTCAGATTCTATCAACGGTCTTCATTTTGGGTATTGTGAGTTCGTCTTTTTCTTTTCTTTCTTTCTTTCTTTCTTTCTTTCTTTCTTTCTTTCTTTCTTTCTTTCGTTCTTTCTTTCTCTCTCTTTCCTTCCTTCCTTCCTTTCTTCTTTCTTTTCTTTCTTTCTTTCTTTCCTTCTTCCTTCCTTCCTTCCTTTCTTTCTCTTTCTTTCTTTTTTTTTTTTTTTTTTTTTTTTCTTTCTTTTCTTTCTTTCTTTCTTTCCTTCTTCCTTCCTTCCTTCCTTTCTTTCTCTTTCTTTCTTTCTTTTTCTTTATTTTCTTTCTTCTTTCCTTCCTTCCTTCCTTCTTTCCTTCCTTTTTTCTTTCTTTCCTTCTTTCTTTCTTTCTTTCTCTCTCTCTCCTTCCTTCCTTCCTTCCTCCCTTCCTTCTTTCTTTCTTTCTTTTCTTTCTTTCTTTCTTTCCTTCTTCCTTCCTTCCTTCCTTTCTTTCTCTTTCTTTCTTTCTTTTTCTTTATTTTCTTTCTTCTTTCCTTCCTTCCTTCCTTCTTTCCTTCCTTTTTTCTTTCTTTCCTTCTTTCTTTCTTTCTTTCTCTCTCTCTCCTTCCTTCCTTCCTTCCTTCCTTCCTTCCTTCTTTCTTTCTTTCTTTCTTTCTTTCTTTCTTTCTTTCTTTCTTTCTTTCTTTCTTTCTTTCTTTCTTTCTTTCTTTCCTTCCTTCTTTCTTTCCTTTCTTTTCTTTCTTTCCCACCCTGCGTGGCTTGCAGGATCTTAGTCCCCTGACCAGGGATTGAACACACGCCCTCTGCAGTGAAAGCACAGAGTCCTAACCACAGGAAGACCAGGGAATTTTCTCTTTTTCTATCTTAATAAGAATGTTAATGAGAGGCTGGTAGAGTCTTAAATGGAGGACTTATATTGAGGCCCGATACTATTTCTTACTTTCATTTTAAAATTTGAGAGATGGTACCATAGAAATAAATCTTCATGAACTAAGGTGAACTCTTCTGGCAAAGGTGAGAAATGGTGAGAACCAGCCTGAGGACACACAGCAGGTAGTTGGTGGACGTGTGACCCTCAGTCTGGGATAAACTTCCTTTGTGCTGCCCTCTGAAAGACTCTTACAAGTCCAGACCCTCTCCTGCTTCTTAGAGTGCATAGACCTCTCTTTTCTTGGTAACTCTGAGATCTCCTACATCTCCTAAAACTGTTCTGTTCCTTCTAGTAGGGTGTTTAAAATGTGCTTAAAAAGTAGTGCCGGAAGTCTAATTATGAGGGAAGAAGTTAGCAGAGAGGATGCTGGCAAACAGACCTTTGGGTGTGAACGTGTAAGACAGGTGGGTGCAGACCAGACATTGCACAGACTTAGCTAGAAACACCTGTGGGACAACAAAAGGGAAGTGCTTCCTAGAGTAATCGCCAGCAGCGCATAGTGTATTTGGCAGTCAGAGCATATTCCGTTCATTTAAAAGTAGCCAATATTTACTGAGAACCTATACGTCAGACACTGAAGTAAAATATTGGGGGCACAATATCAAACATGGCACATTCTCTGCTTTTAAGCAGCTCACAGTGCATTGGTGGAGACTGACAAGTAACCAGAAGATCACATGTGCTACAGCCTGAAATTGATTCAAGTCCATGGTACTCTGAGAGAGTAAAGGAGGGAAAATTTGACTCACCTCAGTGGACCAAGGAAGGCTTTCTATAGGAAGGGATGCATTCAACTCCAGAAAGAACACATAAAAGAAAGTCAATATTAAAACAACAACTGAGCTGAAAGAAAACCTAAATCTGTGGAATCAATGCAGGGACTAAGGTCCAGTCAAGTTTAATTAAAAAAAAAAAAAAAAAAAAAAAAGCTACACATGTGGTAAGTGGTGAACAGCACAGATTCTGGAGCCAGGCCATTTGGGTTTCAAGCCTGGCTCCATCGCTTATGAGTTGTTTGGACTTAGGCCATGTACTTCATCTCTGAGCCTCAGTTTTCTCATCTGTAAAATGGAAAAATGATAATATTTACTGCAAAATGTTCTTTCAGGGATTAGAGTTAATATGGGAAAATTGTTTAGAGTAGCGCCCAACATTTACTAAGTACTCAATAAATAGTGGATGTGGATAGCCACACTCTTGTAGGATTACAGAGCTTCAAAGTAAGAGGGAAACTGTTTTGAATTTCCAGACAAAAAGAACACATTACGTATAAATGAGAAGCTATCAGACTAACATCTGACTTCCTATCTGCAACAGTGGAGGTGAGGAGATGGTCAAGTAACCCAACAACTAATGAATAAAACAAATGGGTGAATAGTACATTGCCGGGAAATGTCTAATAAGTGCTAAATTACAATTGTTGAAGGTATAGACCAGTAGACCATATAGACTGGAAGGGAAATCCTAATAATGTTCTAAAATTAAGCAGTTTCAACAAAATGAATTGAAGTGGGGTTTTTCTTTACATGAAAAACGCTGTAAAGATTCCTTTTGGGATAAGAAGGAGAAGTAAAATGCTCTAAATGCCTCATCATATGGGAATATGGAGAGAGGTGGGGAAAAAGAAGATCTTGGCAGGAGAAATATTTGGTGTTTTGTTTTTAAGCAATGGTAGAGAATTAGGTACCAGATTAAGGGCACTTGTAAAACAAAGGTAACCGTTAATTTCTCCCTTTTAACATTCACTTTCATTTGAGGTTTTGATAAAATATATCCAAAATGTTTACACTTTGGGTAAAATTACCTTTTATCTTTTTGTTAGGACTATCAATAGGACATAAAGTATTTAAAAATAATTTGATTATAACAATATAACTAATAATTTCACCCAAATGTAGGCACGAGAAAGTTAATGGAATAAATAAAGAACACTTTATTATGTATATGTATCTTTATTTTATTTTCACCCAACATTGTTGGGCATATAAGCAGTCAAGGAAGCCTTCAAAATAATAATTAAATTCCATCATCTGATATTTTGCTAACTTTCAGTACCCTAGAGACCATAGCTTTGCATGTTTTTAAAGGTGGTGTCGTAAAGTTTTATTTATCACATTAGGAGGATAGAACATATTTATTTTCCAGTTTGTTAGCCTGAGTTAAAGTTTTAAATATTTAGACATACCTTGTGTTGGCCTCCATTTGTACCCTTGACCTGGACCCCACAAATGCCAGGGATGGACCTGTCACTCAGAGCTTGGTGATGTTAGTGCCGTGTCAGAAAGACCTTGCTTAAGTGAATGTTTACAACAGAATATCTATTAGTAATTCCCATATCAAATGGTTATAACATATACTTTCTGAAGTGGGGGAATAATTTTTCTCCTGTAACATGATTATGTTGATACTGGTTTTTTTCATGTATCACAAAAATGGAGATCTCAGCCCAAAATTGGAATGAGTGGAAACTTTTAAATAGTGGGGAAGATCTGAATTAATGAGGGGTCTCTGTAGCACTTTAGGTCCACAGAGCCTTTCTGCTCGTATATCGCAAAGCATGCTCTTTTCAATATTCAAGGAAGTTGGGAGAGAAAAGCTCAGTTTTCGAGTGTTTTGAAGCAACCCTGACTCTGCTTAACATGAGGGGTCCCTGTCAGTTCCTTCGGGGCATCACAGCTTGTTCATCTTTCTACCTCCGGATCTGGAATCATTGATTTGGGGTAAATGATTGTTGAATTGAAAATTTCTAAAAGTTACAAGTAGCAGAGCTGTGTAACGTTGTGAGCATGGGTTCTGGAGCCAGACTGTCTTGGGTCCAGAGCCTGCTTGTGATGCTAGTTTCCTGAGTGCCCTTGGGCAAGAACTCCATCTCTTGGCATTTCATTCCTCCTGCCTGGAGAATACTAGTATATACCTCGGGAGGATTGTTGTAAAGATCAACTGAGTTAATGCAGAGATCAGCTGGCCTAGAGAAGCATTTGCCGTTATTATTATACGGGACCAATAATTGATTCAATCCAACAAATATTAATTGAATATCTGTCTTGTGCCAGGTTGACAGAGGGCGGATGCATCTTATCATGTGCCAGGCACTGTGCTTAGCTGTGGACATCAGAGTAAATAGGACCTAGTTTCTGCCTTATTTGAGTTTATATAGTAAGGGATTTGGACAAGTAATCAGGTGATTACAGAACAGTTATTTTAGAACATGGTCCTGGAAGCTTTGGGAGCACGTAGGAGGGGGTCCCTTCCCCAGTATTGGAAATGATTTCCTAAAAAAATGGAGTGGAAACTGACCGAGACACTTTATGCTTATCGAAGGAAGTGAGGACTCAAGATCCATTCAGCTTATCATGACATTAGATTTCATTTGCCTGGAATATTAAGTATTTAAGGACAAAGTGATTGGCAGATGTGCTTATACATTTAGATAATGGTTTCAGTGCCCTTCTCTGGGGCAACAGCAGTGGCAGCTGCAAAGACCACAGCCTCTAGGGGCTACGCTCCATGTTTTGAGGATTATTTGGTGTCCTGTTTGTCTTAGTTTGTGCCCAACTGAGCACCATCTCTGGGTCTACAGAGTGTTGGTTTATCTTCTGAAACACTTGTTCCTTTTCTGGACACTTCTCCATAAGTTTCCTGTTTCCATCAGAACCAACATATCCTGTAAAGACTTTCAGCTCATGGACAAAGCACGTGCACCAGGGGAGTCAAATTGTGTTGAACACTCCCCAAAGTAGTTCTTTTTTCCTCCCTTTCTTTCCTTGTTTCCTTCCTTCTTTTTCCTTATCTCTCTGCTCCATTCCCCACTTAACTCCAAATCCTCTGACCTCCTCTGTGGATTCCAAAGGAGGATTTCAGAGACCTTGGGATCAAGGGCCTCTATTAGGGGCAGGGACCCTCTTGGGCTGAATTCAGCTTTGGACAAAGCAGTTATTTTGGTGCAAGCAGATGAGCAGAATAAAATCTGCAGGTCATTAAAAAGCTCCAAAATCTCCCTTCTGCCTTACAAACATATCCCCCTGGCAGAGGAAGCGATATTTCATTACCCTCACTCACTGAGGTCAAGGCAGTAAAGACTGTTGAAATTTCAAATGCTAAATAAGGAAATTTCAAATGTTAAATTTCAAAATGTTAAATAAGAACCCTGGTTCACTGACACTAGAATATGAATTAGTTTCTCTGCTTTTACTGCCCTAGTCCTGAAGGCATGAAACCCAAAACATGTGCTTTTGTTTGTTTGGTTGGTTGAGCTTTTTTGTTTTGTTTTAATTTTAATTTTTATATTGGAGTAGAGTTGATTTACACTGTTGTGTTAATCAGGTGTACAGCAAAGTGATTCAGTTATACATATACAAGTATCTATTCTTTATCAAATTCTTTTCTCATTTATGTGATTACAGAATATTGAGCAGAGTTCCCTGTGCTGTACAGTAGGTCCTTATTGGTTATCTATTATATACAGCAGTGTGTACATGTCAGTCCCAAACCCCCAATCTATCCCTTCCCCTCTGGTAAGCATAAATTCATTCTCTAAGTCTGTGAATCTGTTTCTGCCAAAACAAGTGATTTTTATAGGAACTAAAGAATGGCGGCTATTACCTGAGAGACAGAGGTATATGCTACAGCAGAGGCCCTGCTGGCATGGGCTTTGAGGATCTGGAATTGGGGGCACCCAGTTTCACCCCTCCCTCCCTCCCTTCCTTCCTTCCTTCCCTCTTTCTTTTCTTTCTTTTTTCCTATTCCCTATCTATGTCTCCCCTCATTCACCTATTCGTTGAACAAGAAGGATCGCGAGTGCCCCTCGCAGGCAGGCAATGCTCCGTCTCTCTCCTGGGGATCTGAGGATCGGCATCGGCCACGAGGAGCTGAGTGCAGTGGGATGGACAGAGCTAATAAATAATGACCCTGCACAGTGTTATGAGAGCCAGAGGCACACCATGCCCTTTCTGGTCAGATCAGAGACATTTTCTCAGGGCATTTGAGCACGAACTTGAAGGTGAATCAAGATTTTCCAGCTGGATCTGGAGGGGGAAGGACCCTGGGTAAAGCTGTGCGGGAGCCTGAAGTGGTCCGGGCGGAGAGCAGCCCCCTGTGTCTGGCGCAGGATGTATGGGGGGAGATGAGGCTTGAGAAGGGCTCTGTGGACCAACCTGAGCCCAGGCCCTGGGGTGTTACAGCAGAAAGCACAGGATGACCTCTTAGCAAATATCTCCATTGTGTGGAAATCAGCTCGATGGTCCTCCTAGTTTTCTTATAAATGCTTGTTTTACAAAGGAGGATGTAAGGCCAAGAGCACTGAAGAGGGAGGAGGCCAGTCTGCTGGGAGCTGCGGATTTTCCTTTGAGCTGGGTTTTTGAGGGAATAGAAAGCGTGGAGGACCTCCCCCGCCAGCCGGAGGCTGTGTCAACACAGTCATCAAACACAGTGAAAATACGACCAACAGGGAGCACAGCGTCAACGCGCTAATTAAAACCAAAATCCATTTTATTTTTCTTAGATTTTCCTGTTTGGCTTTTGACAACAGTTGAATGAAATATAGTTTGCTGGAGTCTCCCTTCTCTCCAGACGGCTGGTACCAATCTCGGCCTCCTTGTGATTCAACCTTTTGTAGGAGAGAGAAGGAAGGGGAGTGGAAAGAGTCAAGGGACGCAGGCACAGGCACGGGCACGGGCACGGGCACAGGCACAGACACAGGCAAAGGCATGGGCACGGGCACGGGCACGGGCACAGGCACAGGCACAGGGACAGGCAAAGGCACAGACACGGGCACGGGCACGGGCACAGGCACGGGCACGGGCACAGGCACGGGCACGGGCACGGGCACAGGCACAGGCACAGACACAGGCAAAGGCACAGACACGGGCACGGGCACGGGCACGGGCACGGGCACGGGCACAGACACGGACACGGGCACGGGCACGGGCACAGGCACAAGCACAGGCACAGGCACAGGCAGAGACGTGCATGCGGGGGCATCCTTATCTGTTTCCTTTCCCTTGAGACATGAGAGACTTTTTAGGACAGGACCCCGTGGATTTTTGTGGGCCATGGGATGGCGTGTCATGTTCCTGAGGTTCCCAAGGCCCTGCTTCCCATGGATCCCCTGCAAGCAAAGCCCCGTGGAGGCCAGAGGTAGAGGAGGGATAATCCAAAGAGAAGGGAGGGGAGAAGCAAACGTATGTCCGGTCAGCGGACATGCTTTTGGTCCCTCAAGAGTGAGATTCTGAGCTGACCGTGGGTCTCGGGGGTCTGGAAGGCCAGGGGACCCTAGGGAGCCCTCTCAGGTTCTGAGGTTGGGCAACTCAGCTTTGTTATTTGTTTACTTTGACATTTCAGTGTCTTCTGATTCACGGAAACAGGTGGGGAGCCGGAAGGGCAGGGATTCAAGGTCTCTGAGGGCCTTTCCTCCTCGCGGTGGCTTCCCTGGTGGCACAGTGGTTAAGAATCCACCTGCCAATGCAGGGGACACGTGTTCGAGCCCTGGTCCGGGAAGATCCCACATGCCGCGGAGCAACTAAGACCGTGCGCCACAACTACTGAGCCCATGTGCCACGACTACTGAAGCTCACGTGCCTAGGGCCTGTGCTCTGCAACAAGAGAAGCCACTGCAAAGAGAGGCCCCCCAACGAAGAGTAGCCCAGCTCGCTGCCACTAGAGAAAGTCTGCGTGCAGCAACAAAGACCCATTGCAGCCAATAAATAAATAAATAAATAAATTTGTTAAAAAAAAAACCGCCTCGGGAGGCGGATTCTTAACCACTGCGCTACCATTGAAGTCTGGCCGGAAGTCTGCCTGCCTTGGACGTGCAAGCAGAGGACGTGGCCACCAGGCGGCAGGCCCTCGGGGCTGCTCTTCCCTAGTTGGTCCTGCCAAGGACAATGGCTCCTGGGCTGCCCCAGGGCTGAAAACTGAAAACTTCCAGAAACAAAGGACCTCGTGTTGTAAAGTCCGGCACGCAGGAGGTGATCAAATGCTTGTAACGGCTGGGTGCGGGGAGTAAATTCTAGAGCTCAAGCTGATGGGGTGGTCCTCACCATGCCCGTCATGTATGGACACTGCAAACAGAACACGGGTGGTCTGGATTCCTAGCCCTTCTCCTGGCCAAAGCAGGGCATGTTTGTACCTTGCTGATTCCGTTTCTTGCTTTAGAGTTTGCTCATTTGTCTTTTATGCCCGTTTCTACACTATTGCCAGTGTTGGTCTGCAAGTTCCACAATGGGCGGCGTGTTCGTTTTATTCTTTCTGCACCAGGGAGCACCGATGGGCCGAGGACAGGTCATTTTGCAGGGGAGCAGGCAGTGCTGACCCGACCCACCCGTCACTGAGACTGAGCTCTCCTGGGTGTGTTTTGCACCCAGGGCACTGGGCTTGCCTGGTGGTGGCCCTGGTCCCTCCCCACTGCTCCCAGCAAGGAGATGCTCCTCTGGGACAGAGTCTAGGAACTACAGCAGTAGCAAATGGGGGGACATTGCCTGAGGGACAGGCAGCCATGAAGACCTTTGCGCCCGCCCGAAGGAGCACCTAATTCTGTCTCGAATCCTAGGTCTGTTTGGGTTCCAAAATAATTTTGGACCAAAGCTTAGGTATGTGAGATTAGCTGCGTTCACCTAGGCTGCTCATCCCTATGACACGGTCATCGCACCAAGGGCCTCCTCCCCGCCCCTTGGCCAATTTTCTTTCTCTCTCATCCACTCAGCTCCCTGTTGCTGCTCTCACACCCTTTTGCTCTCTTGTCGCCTCCCTGACACTTGCCAGTCCAGCCTCAGGAACCCTCAGTCCAACATTTCATCACCCTCTACCTTTTTTTTTTTTTTTTTTTTTTGCGGTACGCGGGCCTCTCACTGCTGTGGTCTCTCCCGTTGCGGAGCACAGGCTCCGGACGTGCAGGCTCAGCAGGCTCAGCGGCCATGGCTCACGGGCCCAGCCACTCCGCGGCATGTGGGATCTTCCCGGACCGGGGCACGAACCCGTGTCCCCTGCATCGGCAGGCGGACTCTCAACCACTGAGCCACCAGGGAAGCCCACCCTCTACCATTTTTAAAGGACATTTAAAAACGAAAACTACAAGTTTTCGACTCAAAGTTATGGTCTCCGAGCTCAGCTGGACTCAGAGCTTCCCAGCAACGCTTTTACCGGTTTGGGGTCATCTCTCCTCCATGACCCTCACCATCTGCTTCTCCCCCGCCTCACTTCAAGCTTCCTTTAAATATTCCCACCTCTGATTTTCACACCTGCTTTTCTTCCCATTTCATAGAAAAAAAGAGGAGCCTATCAGGAATGATCTTCCCCACGTGCCACTGGCTGCTTACACATGTCTCTACACCTCTCCCCAGCTCTGAACAGGAGGTATTAGGCTCCTGCAGTGCGGGGCTCATTCATCCAACGCTGCCTGCCTCCCTGTCCACCCGGCTCTTTCTGTGTCTTCCAAGAATCATAACTTTCTTTTCCTATGTCTTAGCGTCTCTCTCACTCTCTGTTGCTTGCTCCCCTTGGCTTGTAAATGTGCAAAATTCCTTCTCCGTCTCTCGCAACGACGCTCGCCTCTTCACCACCATCAGAGTTCACTTGCTCTTCTCACCCATATACTCCCTGGGCAGTTTTCATCTGGTGTTTCCATTTCCTCTCCTGACAGGTACTCCAGACCCAGTCCAAACCATGTCTGGTTGGGACTGGTTATCCCATCCAGGAGCACCAAAGAAAGACTTGCTCTACAGACGGCAACTGAGGCTCAGGTCTGTCATCCATTAGTAAACGGTGAAGCTGGAATTCAGATGAAGGTTTTATGTATTCGACTGTCTGTGCTTTCTCACGACTTGATGCTGACGGACAGGAGCCCACTGTGGGCACCTAAGATGCCTCCCTGGAGGTCGTCTAGGAAGGCAGGCATTTGGGGGTGAGTGGGTGGTGGTTGGGAGGGCAGTTGAGAAGCTAGAGGCAAGGAGACTAGTTAGAATGGCTTTCTGCTTATGGTGATTCTTGCTCATGCCTCTCCATTGCTCACTCCCTGCTCCCCTCAAACACACAGTCACACACCTACAGAGACCCACACGTGGCACGTTCAGAAGAACATGTCATATACACTCAGTGATTATTCACCAAATGAATGAAAGCCCAGGCAGGAGAAGAGGTCAATGTCACAATACTTGATCCCGGCTTGAGAGTGGGGAGGAAGCTGTGTCCTGGCTCCGTCGTCACCCCTTTGGGCAGGAAGGAGGCCATTCTTGAGGCCTCACCAGGGACTGCTGAGACCCCAGGTGAGCTGGGCAAGGAGGGCGTGTCTCTGAGAGGCGGCACACCTGTGTGCAGGGGCAGGTGGGTCTGGCCTGGGGTGCAGCCCAGCTCTGCTAGGCACTGCTGTCACCTAGCAACTTCTCACCTGGAAAAGGGGGCGATAGGGGTGTCCACCTCATGGGGTCGCTGGGAGATTTCAGTGAGCTCCTGCGGCACAGCGCCTAGGACATTGGGGCTGCAGGAGCTTAGATGCTGCTGTTGTTTGATGATGATGATGATTGATCATGGCGACCAAGACCTCATAATCCTGCTGTCAACTTAGTGCACCCAGTAGGCAGTGCCTGAGCACCTAGTGCATGCCAGGAACCATGCCGGGCGGGGCGAGTATGGGGATGAACTAGACTAGAGAAGGGGGAGACCCGAGGCTCGCTGTGACGGCCCCCGCACTCTGGGGCCTGAGTGGGCTGCCCTTCCTAATGAGTGGACACCTTCGGTCTGGCAAGAACCTTTGAGGAGGGACCCCTCCAGGATCTGAGGGACCCCTGTTTCCTTCTCCTTCTCAGAAAGAGGACTGCAGGCAGCTTTTGAGCCTGTGTGCCCCAGGAAGCAGGGTTATGAGAAAGCCACCGAGTGAGGACCCAGGAGGGATCACGTTACCTGCCTTGGAGCTCCTGCTTGGTAACAGGAGCTTGTGAGGCCATCCCCTTCCTCTGTGGAGCTTGTGGGAGCGGGTGACTCCAGGCTTTTTGGGGTATCCCCCGGGCTCAGCTCGGGTCAGCACTCCAGAAGGTTTAGGCCAC
>NW_006790311.1:3761931-3782914 GCF_000442215.2 Lipotes vexillifer | reverse complement strand
AGCACTCCAGAAGTTTTAGGCCATTACATATGCTCTTTCTGGACGAGCAAAGCAATCCCTCCATTTGGTCCTTTTTGCCCAATGGACTTTTCCCTTCTTCTCTGTACCCAGGATGCCCAGATGGCAGGAGGTGCCCAGAACCCAGGGCAGCAAGGACGAGCAGGCCCCTGGGTATCTGGTGGTCGAGCCACCTGAGGCCAGGCTCTGCTTGAGCTGGGATCCAGGCTTCTGATTCCCAATGAGTTATTCCAGTTTGGTCTCATAGGGACCACTGTTTTTATGTACATTTAAAAAGACTACAGAGGTGCTAAAGGTCTGGGTCTTTGGGACCCTAGTCATTTCTTTACTGGCTCAGCTGTCACCTCTTCTGTCACCTCTTCTGTCACCCAGTATGGCTGGGTTGATGTGATTTATCTTTCTTAAAAACAGTGTGTGCTGTGAAGGCGAATTTAGTAATGCTTTTCTTTCTTAACATATTTGTCGGGTTTTTTTTTGTCTCTTTACCCCTGTTTTGTTGCAAATCTCCTCCCAGTTGGATTCTGGTTGTCCCAGAAGTCCCATGGAGGGAAGGGACTTTTCTTTGAGGTGATTATGTGCTTTAAATTAGGAGTTGATTTGGGGATTCCACAGCCAGCCCGTTGGTCATCAGTGCAGCATACTGTCCTCTGGAAAGAGGTGATAAATGAACTGTAGACAGAAAGACTGAGGCTAAGAGACGATGTCCCTGGCTCATTGGGAGGTCACTGTCCTGTCACTTTGTCCCTGCGTCATTTCAACCCCAAGCCAGGCATCCTGGCAGAGTCTCAGTTTTCTCTTGTAAATCTCCAGGACCTTCTAAAAACCAAAGCAGCTCTGCATTGCCTGTAGGCCAAATTGCAAGCCCTCAGCTTGGGTTCCCACCCCCCGCCATCCTACCTTTCCCACAGCGTGCCCCAGCCCCCGAAAATCCCCGGCGTCCCCGTGTGCCAGGCCCCCATCCCCAGGCCTCCGCGGCTTTGCACACTCTTTTCTGACCTCTCTTTCCCCTGTTGAATTTGGTGGATGGCCCTTCCCAATAACTCAAATGGTTCCTCTTCTGAAAAGGTTCCGTGTGTCCCACCAATAGGGTGGTCACTGCCTTGCTATGCCCCCTGGCAAGGACCCTCCACCACATCATCATCATGCATACTGGCTCTTTCCTGCCTCGGGCTCTGAGCATCTTGGGAGAAGGGTCCTCGCCTGCCCACCTGTGTCCTCAGCAGCACCCAGTGTGGGAGCCGGGCAGAGCTTGCTGGATGACGCGTGGTCCAGGGTGAGCACAGCAGAGGGCATCGCGGTGCCCTGACGCCTCAGGGACCAGAGGGGCTGCCCGGCCACTGGGTTTTGGCCTCGCCTGTTTCCCAGCATCTCCTGTGAGATCTCCGTGTCTGCTGCGTTGCACCACCGGTGTTTGAGCAGAAGGGGTCTCTCCAGGCGCAGAACACAGGCTCCCAGCGCTGAAGTCAGGAAGGCTGCCAGAGGGGCATCCTCTAGTGAGGAGCAAAAGCCAGGTTTCCTGGACATTCCGGGCTTCACTGCTACACCAGGAGGAACTCTGCACCTCTCCTTTCTCCAAAGAAAGTAATCTAAATTTGGCTGGAAGGGATGCTGCGAGACCCTTCCCCACAGAAAACCAGCTTCTCGCCTCCCTCCTAGCCCTAAACTCACCTGTCCTTTTCGTGAAAATAAAGTACACAGAGGAGTTTCTCTCTCTCTTTTTATTTTTACATTTTAATTGTATTTATGATGGCAATAATCATGTACTATAACCCCCAGATGGGGTGAGGTAAACGTAAATTAGACTACATGATTTTTTAAATTGAAGAATAGTTGATTTATAATGTGTTAATTTCTGCTGTACAGCAAAGTGATCCAGTTAGACATATATGTACATTCTTTTTAAAAATATTATTTTCCATTATGGTTTATCATAGGGTATTGAATATAGTTCCCTGTGCTGTGCGGTAGGACCTTGTTGTTTATCCATCCTTTATATAATAGCTTACATCTGTTAAGAAGTTTCTCTTTATAACAACATATGTGTGTGTGTGTGTGTGTGTGTGTGTGTGTGTAACAGGTATCATTGAGAATTTCTTCCTGAACTGAATTTTTCTCCTATTGTCACAAGTTAACATCAAGAATCAGAATACTAAGAGTTTATAGGAAGAGCTAATTGTATATTTTAGATCCATAACATAATTTATTTTGTTGTGGTATGCCGACTGCCCGAACACTGTTTACTTGTTTCTTTTCCCGTTAATTTGGCATTTCATTTTCATATTCTACTTCCCCACAATGAGATATCACCTCACATCTGTCAGGATGGCTGTTTAAAAAAAAAGACAGCAAGAGTTGGCGAGGTTGTGGAGAAATTGGCAGCCTCGTGCAGTGTTGGTGGGAATGCAAAAGGGTGCAGCTGCTATGGAAAACCGTATGGAAGTACCTCAAAAATTAAAAATAGAACTAACATATGATCCAACAATCCTACTTCTGGGCATTTACCCAAAAGAATTGAAATCAGGATCTTGAAGAAATATCTGCAGAGTCCCACGTTCATTGCGGCACTTTTTACAGTAGCCAAGATATGGAAACAACCTAAAGGTCCATTGACAGATGAGTGGATAAGGAAAATGTGGTACATATGTATATACAATGGAGTACTATTCAGCCTTTAAAAAGAAGGAAATTTTGCCATTTAACACCTTGGATGAACCTGGAGGACGGTGTGCTAAGTAAAATAAGCCAGTCAAGCAGGAGTTAATCGAGTTTTAAATCGCAGTGAGCATCTTCTTAGTTACTGCTTTTTACCAGTTCCCTGCGTGTCTGGTAACTTCTATTGCTGGGAGCTAACTCGTTTTGGATTCTCTCTCCCACCTGAGAGTGGGAAGAGGAGCTCGGTCCAGCTAACAAGACTGTAGCCTGCATGTATTCTTCCTCTGATGCCACGTCCAGTTGAGTTGAGGGTAGAGAACATCGGCTCTGTGTTACAGGGTGGACAAGTGTGCCCAGAGGGTCAGAACACCAGAGAGCTCCTGGGCCACCCTCTGCCTCCAAGCCTGCTTCCTCATCACATCTCTAGGAGTCCTAACCAGCCTTCCTGCTACAAAGGCTCCAAGAACCCTGAGCAAGGGCAGAGCTGAGGGGAGAACCCACGGGTCTTGGCTTTCATGCCTGCCATCCATGATGTGCTGTGTCTCTCTCAAGAGTCAACAGAAATGGCTTAAATGTCACTGAACTCGAGGTGTTCTTAAGGACCACCAACCACTTCTTTTCATTGATCAGAAGATGTCTTGAGAGGTGAAGTCTTGATTTGTCTAGTAGAGTCTATGAGAATCTTAGGTTAGCATAAAATATGCACTTGAAGGTGCCTGGGAGGGCATGTCCTTGGACCCATTCTCCAGATGAAGAAACTGAGGCACAGAGAAGTCACTCTTGGTTGACCAGGAATGGGAACCTAATAGGAACCTATTATATATAACCTAATAATTATTAAATCTATCTCCTATTTATTGAGCATTTACTCTGTGTCAGGCTCAGAGTGAAGCAGTTGACATTTCTCTTCCCAGTGCTCCAGGGGCCCCGCGGGGTGGTTTGGAAGGTAGTGGGATGTCTGATTGAGTCCAGGCTCCCAACCACACCACCCAGATTCCAGCCTGGTCCTGCCCGTTACCAGCTGTGACGGTTTCTAACTTTCTCTGGGCCTCTGTTTTCTCATGTGTATGAGGTGGATAATCATAGCACAGAAATCAGAGGGCTTTGGGGAGGATGAAATGGGTTAACACATGCCAAACCCTACAGCCTGCCGCTTAGTAAGTCATCCAAAAATGTTACTTTGCATCCATGTTGTATAGAAAGGAAAAGGGAGTCAGGGGGTTAAGTAACTTGTCTTTGCTGGAATTCCACCCAGGGCCTGTCCTGTGCCAAAGCCCAGTCTCTTTCCTACATGCATAGCCAGCTTGGTGGCCTCAGAGCTGGGGAGGAGTGCGACAACTTGGTTTTACTGACTCTGCCTTTGGGTGGAGACCCTGACTTTTCCAGGCTGGTTCCCACAGGTTCCTCACCTTGTCCTTTCTTGCTGCACTCCTTCCCGTTGGCCTTCAGGGGGCACCATTGAGCTGCATTCACCAAGTTCGGGCCAAGGGACGGCAGCACGATTTGAAATTACACATGATGAAAGGAAAAAAGGAAACTCCAAGACTGAAATCCCAACTGCTAAGACTTTTGTCTTTATGACAAACAGCTCTTAAAAAACAAAATTGCTCCCCTGCAGGAAGGAGAGGACTTTTCAGAAGTCAAGCTTATCGCAACGTGTGTTGTTTCTTTGCTCCAAGTACTTTAAAAAGAAAAGGATAAAGCTACCTTAACACACGCGCACACGCGCGTGCGCGCGCGCGCGCGCGCGCTCAAGTCTGGAGACAGTGTCAGACTCTGCAGCCTTAACCCTGTCAGGGACGGAGGCTTAGCCTAGCTGATCACTGAGAGAAGAAGGCAAATGTTTGCCTCTGGTTACTGCTCACAGGAATCTAACACGTCAGAGAGAAAGGGAAAATAATTGGGACCAATTTTCCCTTTGCTTATTTTCCAGATCTGAGGTTCCAAACTGGGTGGCTTTCCTGGAAGATTTTAACAGGAAAGGTCCAGATTCTTGGCGCACTGGCCACGCCCACCTGGGGCATTGCCAGTCCCGCGCTCCCACTCCCTGGCCTGACCCCGATGCTGGCCTCTGCCATCAGCCTCTTGGAGACTTGTCAGAGGCCTCACGATTACCCTTTCATCCCATAAACAGTGCACACTCGGGTGGTCGCTATTTTCTCTCCTCCCAGGCATGAGCTAAGTGTGGAAGAGCTCCCGGCTGGAAAGAAAACGCTTCCAATCTCACTGCTCCTGGAGATGAGTGGCAAGCATTTTCTGCCCGTCTCTGAATGGAGAGAACTTCAAGTGCATTAGACCTTTTCATCTCTGCCAGTAATCTCTTGTGACTGACCCTGTTTTACAGGGTACTGACGAGTAAGTTGGCTGGAATGCCACACAGCTACTGCAGGGGCTTTGTGGAGGTTCTAGGTCCTCTGATTTAAGTCCAGGGGTCTTTCAATGACCAGATCTTAGCTGAGGATGGAATCACTCAGCTTCACTGGCTGGCTCTCCTTCCTTTTTGCAGGACTTCCCAGGGCTGTGCTGATAAGATCTCATCCCTCTGCCTCCCCCTGTCCCGACCCCAACTCATGCCTCCCCTCACCCTCCAAAGTTCACCTTTATCCAAAAGTCCTCACTTCCAGCAGAACCATCAGAGCAAATCTGGCGGGGTCTGCAGGGCACTCAGAGGCCCACTCTTCCCGGGGCCCCCATTCTGGTCTCAGCCTTCCTGGCTTCACGTTCACGTCCATCTCCTGCAGCCCTGGCCTGACTTCTGCTCTGTAAAGTGCAAAGGGCTCCATAAGGGATGGATGGCTTAGGCCCTCATGTCTCCGTGTGATTCTAGTTTACAGCACCTTTTCTGACAAAAATTAGGATTGGGAAGTGGAAGGAGAAGGGGCAGGGACCAGGACCCAGAAGGGATGCAGTGCTGCCTGTCGGGGCAGAGCCTGGTCCTGAGTACAGGTTCCGAGACCACTTCAGTGGATTGAACTGTGCTCCAATCCAGGCTGTGTACACTGTTTCAAAACACCCCCGCGCTCCGCACCGACCCACGTCAGCAGAGAAGGGTGGAGATGGAGCTGAATATTAATGATACGCCCCCCCAAGTCCTTTGAAGGCATCGCTGAGGTCTGACAGCTCTGTTTTCTGCCATGCAGTGTGGGCGACCGTGAAACACTCCTCGTGGACACAGAGAATCAGATCTGACTCCAGAAAGCACTTCATTCTGCTCTTGGAAGGGTCAGTCGTGGAAACGGAGCTTTCCTTAAAAAGGACTTCAGAGAGAAAAAAATCTAGCCCTTTAATTTATAAAAAACAAGTCAAGTCCATCTGCTTTTTTGAAATAAACAGAGATACAGTTAATTGTTTACAGGCTTCGGTGGGGTTTTTTCATCTTTCATTTGTTTATTAAACGGTTTCGCCCCTCACCTTCGGGAAGAAATTTCACACTTCCTCTGAATCTGTCATTACTTGGAACGCTGCGCTAAACCTTATCCTCAGTTCAGCTCGAGGAAACCCTTGCAGGAGCTCTCATCAAAGGCAATCTTTAGGACTTCAGTCCTGGAGAACCTTCAAGGGGGGGATGCCTCACCACTTCATCAGTAACCCCAACCCAGAAAGCACACCCTCTGAAGGCCACCGAGGTGTGATCACCTGGGAACCATTTGAGCAATGTCCAGGGTCACTGGGCAACCCCAAACACACACTGTCAGCCTGAAGTGGCTGGTGTGTTTTCTCCCCAGGCAGGAGGCAGCTGGACTCTAACTTCCTACCAACAGCTCACGGTCAGTGACTGGGAGCATTATGGATGGGGCATTACGTGTCAAGCAGCATCTGTCCTCATCCTGGTCTTTCTACCCTTAGCGTTCAGCCAGGGTGGTCCTGATAAGGGCTCTGCTGCCATAGATTGTTCTCTCCTCACAGCCTGCGCGCGGTGGTGACCCCTGAGCTCACGGGGCTGCAGGCTCAGGGGCCGTGGAGGGAGGGGAGTAGCCTCGGATGTTATGGGGCAGCCTCTGCATCATCTTGCTCTCTCTCTGTCCCCATTTTCCTTCCCATTGTTCCTACCTGGATAACTCTCCTCATGAGTCCCTTTTCCAGTAGGTGATAAAGTCCCCCACCCCTGCCCTTGCCACATTTCAGGAAGGATGGAGGAGGCTGGGCAGACTCCTCATGGGGGTCAGTCTTTGCAGGACACCAGTGAAGATTGTTCCTCAAATTAGCAAGAAGAGGTCCAGTGTCTTTTGATCTCTGCGATGAGCCTGGCTGCCGTGTAAGACCTGGCCAGGCCCACAACTGCCACCGCGCCCCTGGCATCTCCAGACCCCAGAAGGTCTCGCTATGGGACACGGCAGCGCCCGTTGTGGTGGGGAGGGCGGCTGGCAAACCCAAGGGCCTCCTCCCTGAATTTCTTCTGTCGCATCTGTTGGATTCGAGCCTTGGAACAAACCCCACCCGCTTCCCAACAATCCCCAGCTCTTTCCTTTTCATTTTATTTAGTAACTGGGTTCAGCCCAGGAAACCCTGGCTTCCAATCTTTGAGTGTTTTGACTCAGGGACTGTAAACTGTCTGATTTCTTGGACAAACACAGTCTTGAGGAATTTTTCTCTTTACACAATGGCTGGGCTGTGTGAATGTCATAGTTCCCCATTCAGGCCTCGGTAGGTTTTTTTTTTTCCCCTTCCTACCGACGTCAATCTACTTAAAATAAATATTCCCTTTCGTTTTGGGGGCCCTTTCCTTTGGATTACTCACCTTTATCTCTGGGATTAGAAAGCAGCTGGGAAGCAGAGATAGGAGGGCAGGAGAAAGAGCCCACGCCAAGAAACCCAAGTTACACTGGAGATTTTTAGCAAGTCTGGAGCTCACCTTTGGCTTTGCAGATTATACTCCTTGACTGTGTGGGGCCACCGACCTGCGTGCTCTTCCTATTTGGAGAGACTGCTGACTCCCCCTGTCCCCGCTTCCCCTCCCCCATGACCCCCGCACAGCCCCCGAGTCATCTTTCTGAAGCAAATCTGGTCCTGTTTCCCCCATTGCTCCCTGCTGGAAACCTCTGAGGACCTGGATCAAAGCCCCACTGCTCATACAAGCTAGGCCCATCACTGTGTGGCCCTGCCGGCCATCTCCATTCCAGTTCTCGTGGTTTCTCCTCCGTACACCACCACGCAGGCCACCCGATACCAGCAATCTCACCTTGGTGCTTGGCATGTGTGATCCCTTCTGCCTGAAATGCCCTTGCCTTTCTTTGTTGGATTCTTCCTCGTCCATAAAGACCCACTTCAGTTTCCACCGTGTGAGGCTGGCCTCCACGGAGAGTGTGTCCACCCATCTCCAGACACATTTTTTTTTCTTATGCTTTTCTTTCTTTCTTTCTTTCTTTCAAGATGTTTTTTTGATGTGGACCATTTTTTTTAAAAGTCTTTATTGAGTTTGTTACAATATTGCTTCTGTTTTATGTTTTAGTTTTTTTGGCCGAGGGGCACGTGGGGTCTTAGCTCCCCGACCTGGGATTGAACCCTCATCCCCTACATCGGAAGGTGAAGTCTTAACCACTGGACCGCCAGGGAAGTCCCCAGACACATTTTTGTGACAGCCCTTACAGCCTTACCTGTGGCTACCAATTTTCACCTTCCACAAAGCTGCGGGCTTACTAGTGTCCTTATTGTTTCAACGCAGATTGACTGCTAACTGCTCTAAATTCTTTTTCTTTTTCTCTTTCTTTGTCTTCCTCTTCATCTCTTCCCTGTCTTGGTAGCTCATAAAATTATCTTTGAAATCTCTGCTGGGCCTCCTATGGTACCTGGCATTCTACCAAAAGAATGAAAGATTGACTTGCTGAGTTTTGCCTTTTATCAAATATCTTCCATGCCTAGACACCCACCAGGCACCTTACGTTTGCTATCTCACTTAAATATCACACCCACCTGGGGAGTTAGATCTTATTTTCTCGTTTTCACATGAGATCAACTGAGACTTAGTGAGTTTAAATTCCTTTCCAAGGTCACGCTATCAGCAAAGGTGTAGTTCATACTCAGGTCTCTCTGAGCCCAAAGCCTGGCCTTTCTTGTGCTGCCCCTGGCCACTGGCACAGCGACTCCAGGGCTGAGGGGACCTGAGCCCCAGGTTGGGTTTCCTGGCAGCTCAGGCGAGCCCTTGACCTTTCTGTGCCTCCAATCCAGAGTGAGAGATGGAAATGGATATGCTAACATGCGGTGCTCAGGATGGTGGCTAAGTGGAAAACGTGTTCATCAGAAAACACCCGCGATTGTTCGGCATGAGAAGAGAGTTAGATCAGGAGGACTTTTACCCCCTTCCTGCTCTTACTTCCTACCCCACCCTGAATTGATTGTGCTTTCCTGGTTGAAGAAATTCATCCCTGGGGAAGGTGGGTTGCAGTTAGTCTGGACTGCTGGGTAAAAACGAGGCTTTCGTGTCTTTGGACTGTGATCTGCTGGGTTCTGCCGGTGGGTATTTAGGGACTCTGTGGAGACCAGGTAATGCTGAGTGGAACGTGGAAACACTATGCAAACAGAGTGTTATGGGAAAATGGAAGTCGGTGGGAGAGGGGAGCACAGCAGCCTTCAGTGTGCTGTCGGGCTGGGGTGAGACTGAACCCCAGCAGAGGGCTGCTGGGTGAAGGGTCTGATGGTGAGTGCGTTCTTGGTATGACTCAGCGTGACTCCCACCTGTTTGTTTCCTGTTCTTTACTTCTCTCCTTTCTTCCAGAGCCAGAATCTAATGAAAACCTGTTCATTAGAACGCCTACCATATACAAAGCCCTAGGAGGTACAGAATTGTAAGACACAGGCCCTGTTCTTAAGAAGCTTAGACTGAGGAGGGATAAATAATAGATTCCTACAAGGCCTCACTCCTTTAACCGCTATTGAGTGAATGGTTTGCCACGCTTCAGGGATGAGGTGGGGGAAGACCCACACGGCATCACGTAGGGCGGTGACAGTGGCTGTTCTTCACAAGGAGTGTGGAGACACAGGGGGCACGTGTGGAGCCTGTGCTGTTCTCCACGGAGCCGTCGGGAAGGCCTCCTGACCCAAAGCCGGGTCCAAGCAGACCCACCAGAATAGCCCGTGGTCATGGTGACTCCACTCCTCTGTAGCAGGAGGACCCGTGGTCTGACAGCGAGGTTCTACATATGCACACATTTGGGCGGCAAATTGAAACTGAATTTGAAATTGAATCTAGTACGGCTGTTGTCCTGCTGACACGACAGTGCCCTTTAGTCCCACGGCCCCTGCTCAGGAGTCCCCGCCCTGCCTTAGGTCTTTTCCTGTGATTAGCAAGAGAGCCAGCTCCCAGTGACAAGCGTGTGTCTCTGACTCTGTCACCCTCTTTGAGCGCTGCTTTCTTTGTTCCCTGCCAGGAAAAGGTGACCAGAGCCGGTCAGCCCGGCTGGGAGCTCAGGGAAGGCCCCCTTCCCTCTCAATGAAGCCCATGGCCGCCTGGCTTTCGAAACTTCTTGTCTGGGGTAACTGTATCTCACCTCATCAGCCCCGCTAATGCTTACATCAGGAGAAGACCGTTGTGTCAAAGCTGACTGGTGCCCAGATTATGGCTCTGAGCGTCTACCCACCTCTGTTCTTCAAAAACAGGAAGTCACCCCAGGCCAGCGCAAGTCAGCCCCAAACCCAGAGGCTTATATCTCATTCGCGCTCAGAAAGTCGGTGTAGAACTTGGCAAGCCGGGTGTGTGTCTGTCCTCTTCCAGACGCCTCGGTTTCTCCTCCTGCTCTCACGCTCGGCTTCTGAGTCAGACCAGAGCTTCTTGGGTGAGATCTGGAGAAAGAGACAGCGGTGGGAGGCCGAGACCCTCCCAGGGGTTTGAAGACCCACTGGCTCTGCCCATGGACAGAGGATAAGACCTCAGGTTCCAGAAACCATTTGTGCTTGTGTGTTATTTGGTTGATTCTGCAGCCTCAGAGCCAAAGTGATACATTCATATGTTTCCCCATCAAGAGTGACAATACTCTAAAAATACCAGTAGTACTTTTTAGGGGGAATGCTTTTCACTTTGTCCTACGCTGTTATTTTGGGATAGATCAAGACACAGACTTGGGGACTCAGGCTGCTGGTGATCAGGGCGAGGAGGGAGGAACAGGTCCGGGGGTCATCCCTGAAGCACGTCCGCTGTGTTCACGTCAAGACAAGAATATTCTGGGGCTTCCCTGGCAGTCCAGTGGTTAAGACCTCGCCTTCTGCTGCAGGGGTCATGGGTTCGATCCCTAAGATCCCACATGCCTCGGGGCCCAAAAACCAAAACACAAAACAGAAGCAATATTGCAACAAATCCGATAAAGACTTTAAAAATGGCCCACATCAAAAAAATTCTTCAAAAAAAAAAAAAAGACAAGAACATTCTGCATAAGACACGCTGGCTGGGCCTGGGTTAGCTTCCGTGGGTCAGATGACAGGGCACAGCCCATACATCTAACTGGCATGGCTTTCTCCCTCCTTGTCTGCTGCAGGTCCACATGCCCTACGCTTTCCTCTTTTAATCTCTCTCCGTTGTGATCTGTCTCCCTCTTCTAAATCAGAATTCCTTTCTGTGGAAATAAGCCACCTAGAGGTCTGAGAGATGGAATAAATAACGAATAAATGAGTTCCCTTGCCCAGTCGTTGATGAGATATGGCTGCCACCTCCCCTACACTTGATTACCAGCTGCAGAGGAATGTCATAACATGGAAAGGACTCCAAAGATGAAATTGGCCACTGGGGAGGGAAGGGAGGATTTTAAACCAAGACCCAGGAAATAAATCCAAGAAAGGGCTGCTGTGGCGGGATTCATGCTGGGTAAGGTGTGAGGACTGCTCTCCGTCCCGGGGTCCTCTCAGGGGTATCCTGGGGAGCAGACTTTCTTCCCCCAGCTCTCTGCTGCTCCCTCATCTGCCCCAGGGCCACCCCTGGGGCTCCCCGTGAGCCATCTTGGAAACAAGCATGTGGTGAAGACTCCAGGCTCCTCCAGGCTCTGATGTGCTTTGTGGCCAGGAGGAGGGTGACCGGGTGGGAGAGAAGTTGAGAAAGTTAACAGTGTTGTCTGGGGACACTTTCAAAGTCATGTTTTAAGAGGCAGATCACATCTGATGCAATACGAACCCACCGCCAAGCAGCGAGATGCATAGATTCTCAGGCTCTGAGACCCTATGGGAAATTGCCTATAGGCCCCACAGCCTGGGAAACTGGCCTGGAGGTTTTATAGAGTGACTAATATCCTACAGGGATCCTCTGGGCCCTAGGACTTGCATCAGGGTCAGCACATCAGCCCCTCTTAGAGCAACACCCCTGGGACCATCCATGTCCATCTGGAAGAAACTAGTCACAGAGTGGATTCAGGACTTATTTCTCTTTCCCACCTCTCACCCAGCTGTGTGTTTACACATGATTTTATATTTTCTGTTGGGAAATCTCAAAGCATCTAAAAGGCAAGCAGAGATTCTCAAGCTGCAGGCAAAGGTGTATGTGTGTAGGGTTGAAGGGAGGGGAGTGATGCTGCAAAAAAGGAGAGAGAGATGAGAGACAGAAAGAGAGAGAGAAGGTAGAAGGGAATGAAATGGCCAGGGAGAAACTGGGTCTCCAAGGTTTAATACTGTGATATTATAGTTCATAATCCTGTCACATTTGACACTACATGGTACCATTATAGATGTTTGGGCTGTAGGATCAGGTGAAACAGTGTCACAGAAACACAATTTCTTTCTCTCCCATTTGGGGATATTGGCCAGCAGGGGATGTGATGTGTTTAGATGTTTATAACTGGTTGTCCCTGACCTGGGGGCTTGTCCCCGCTCCCAGCCAAACATGGCATCTGCTCCGTTATTGTCCAGAGGGTGAAGGGTCTCCAAACCCCTAATCACCGTGAACTCCTGACACCCTAACTTCATGCTGCCAGCATGAGTCCCTGTCAAGGGGATATATCTGCGACTTGGTTGTGATTCTTCTGCATCAGGACAGGTAAAGCTTGCGGCTGGAAGAGGTCCAGGGAGGCAGAGGGGGACATGGAAATGCCTGGGATTTGGATGAAACGACAGTGATTCTAAATCTTGACTTGCTGGCTCTGTTAACCTTTTGAGATTCAGTTTCTCCCTATGAATAATGACAGAGTGTCTCTGAGGATCTGGTATGTTGCAGTGCATAGGGAAATTGATCAATAATATAGCTAGAAAAAAGAAAAGGAAAAAAAACAGCTAGAAGCCCTTCTTAGAATCTAGTATAATTGTCTCCTTCACCCAGGTGAAACGAGAACCCACACTGGCAGTTCCCACAGAAGGGGGATTCTGTAAATACTTGTTGAGTAGAATTAACAAGCTATTGTCTCTGGACTCCAATTCAGGGCTCTTTAGAGTCAATTTCACCTTTGTTCCTTTTCTGAACAGGCATCTTCTCCGCTTTCAATGCCACAGGCAGCAGAGGCTCCCAGAAGGTCCCTTTCCCTGAAAGTGGCTCCCGGAGGATGTGACGTGGACCTAGTGAGTTTAGCTCAGGTTGCTTCTCTGGCACCAGCAGAAGCAGCTGCTTCTCTAAGAGGCTGAGCTGGGGGCTCCATCCAGAAGAGGAACTGGCAGATTAAGCTCTCAGCCCTGCCGGTCTGGCTAGAGGTTGATAAGCCATCTTCAGAGAAGTGGAGGGAGCCGTCTGTCCCTGCTTCCTTGCAAAACCATGACTCAGGAATATGGTTCACATCCTCAGGATGGCAGAGGGGCTAAAAATAAACCATGACCAAAAAGACCCCGGCTACAGCCGGGGGTGGGGGGTGGGGACGGGAGAGGGAGGGATGCCAGGGGAGCTTGGGGAAGGCGAGAAAGGGAAGGGGGAGGAGGGGAAGGTTGGGCAGGGGACCAGGAGAGGGGGAGGAGCCAGAGCCTTAAATCAGAGGGGGGAGTGGGGGGAGGAAAGTCCTGGAGGGAAGATGTGTTTGTCCACTGCAGGGACACAGGCTGGATGCTTGGCTGACGGTCACCTCTGCTCCCTTTGTCACTAAATAGGAACGTCCGCCTCTCAGCACTGGGCTCTATCTCCCTCAGTGATGTCCTGCATGTCTGTAGTTACCGCTTCTATGCCGGGGACGCTGAATCTTCATCTCTGACTCTAATCCCACCCGAGTCTGGTCAGTATCTTCAGCTGCCTCCTTTAATCTATTTTATGTATTAGTTTCCTCCTAAGATTTTTGTGGCCACTAAAAAAAAAAAAAAGTTTGGCAATCATTGACTTTTGGGTTGAAACTGTCTTTGCTGAAATTTAAAATGTCCCCGATTAAAGTGCCCCTCTCCCGTCTGTCCCCCAGCCCCCTTTCTCCCTTCCTGTGGTGCTACAGCCATGCTCCTAGTCATTCAGACTCTGGATCTAGGAGTACAAGCAGGGGCAGGATTCCCACCTGCTGCCTTGGAGATGTTTTTGGGATTCGGCACTTTCTTGCTCACCCGCTGTGACCCCCCTGGTCCCACACTGTCCGGGCCTAGAGGGCTGTGACATCTAACTAGCTTCTCTCTCCTCCTCTGCTCTGCGCATGTCACCCTCTGCCAAAACTTCTGGTGCCCACCTTTCAAAACCCTCAGTGCTCCTGTGGTTCCCTCATGGGAATCCTCTGGCCAGAAGTCAAAGGGCTGTCCTGGCCGGGTGCCCCAGTGGTTTGACGCAGCACTCTGTCTGGTCAGGCATCCCTCCCCCATCAGGGTACAGACCTCCTTCAGTCCCCACACCCCTGGGAACACTCCCCACTCTTTTTTTTTTTTTTTTTTTTTTTTTTTGCTGGTGGCACGGGATGTGGGATCTTAGTCCTCGACCAGGGATTGAACCCGTGCCCTCCACAGTGGAAGCGCTGAGTCTTAACCACTGGACTGCCAGGGAAGCCCCACAACTCATTCTTTAAGATCAGTATTACCATAATAGCCAAACCATAAAAAGATATTACAAGAAATAAAATTTCAGGCCTCATGAATCTCTCATGAATATAGATGTGAAAATTCTAAACAAAATATCAGAAAATTGAATCCAATAATATCTGACAATAATCTTACCCTCAAATCAAGTGGGATTTATTCCAGGGATTCAAAGCTGGTTCAACGTTTGAAAATCAATCAATATCCACCCCATCAAGAGGCTAAAGAAGAAAAACCATTTGGTCATATAAATTGATGTATAAAAAGCATTTGATAGAATCCAACACTCATTTGTGATGAAAACTTCCAGTAAACTGGAAATATAGGAAACAAAGCTCAGAAGAAGCTCCTGGCTGAGCAGCCTGATGCCCACGGGTCTAAAACCAAGGAAGATGCGTAGCACAGGCTCCGGACGCGCAGGCTCAGCGGCCATGGCTCACGGGCCCAGCCGCTCTGCGACATGTGGGATCTTCCCGGACCGGGGCACGAACCCGCGTCCCCTGCATCTGCAGGCGGACCCTCAACCACTGCGCCACCAGGGAAGCCCACTCCCCACTCTTTTGAAATTGCTCAGTCTTGCCCATCTTTTGCTTTTCAAGTCTAACCTTCTCTACTTCCTTCTCCAAGACGCCCTCCCCCCAGTTATTTTAGCCTAAGGATTTTTCTGAGTCCTTGCAATCTCTCCAGTCTGCAGTGCGTAGCTTAGCATTTGTTTATACACAGCTTATCCCGATGGCTGGCCTAGCCCCTGATGCCCCACATGCTGCTCCCGGCCCCTAGCTGGGAGGCCCTGGGGCCTTTGGCTCTGCAGAGCTGACTCCTCTTTCCCGCCCCACCTCTCCTAAGGCACAGCGGGCCTCTTAGGCTGACCGCCTTGTTCCTGAGCCACAGTCTCAGGAGAGTTCAGGCCTCAGCTTGACATATCTGCACGTCTCTTGCTTTGGATTAGCTTCAACATCCTTGACCTTGATGCTACCAGCAGGAGTGTCTTCACATCCCTGTCCCTAGCCTTTCTTTTTCTCGTCCTCGGTGGAGTCTCCAGGCATGTTCTTATTTGCTGCACTGGAGCCATCCCGGCCTCTTTGTCTCTCGGACAGGCCAGGCTGCCTCCAGAAAGGGCCTTCCCACTCCACCTCCCTTCCTGCCTTCTTTGGCTGCGTCACTCCTACCCACCCTCCACTTCCCAGGGGGCCACTAGAAGTCACTTCCTGGGGGGCAGTTTCCCTGACTGGGTCAGATCCCCCTGACAGATGCTCTCAGAACGTCCTATGCTTTCCTCCACAGCACTTAGCACATGTGCAATCATGTGCTTAGTTCCTTGTTTACACACTTTCCCCCAGTGGCTGTATGCACCATTTGGATGGGGTCCTAGCCGGTATTATTTTCTGCTTTGTCCCTAGCATGGAGAATACACAGTGTCTGGCTCAGAGTAGAAGACCTTTGTTGAAAAACTACAGAAGATGTGCTTTGGATTTGACTTGGGAGTTAGGGTCTGGTTGGTCCAGGACCCAAGGGTTCTGCCTTCCAAACACACTGTGAGTTGTTGGACTTTTGCTTAGTGTTGAGACAAGAGTCAGCCTGGAGAGGCCATCCTTGCCCTCCTACATTTTCTCTCATTCCTTGCAACAAAATGTCCGGGTCTGGCTCAAACTCTCCATTCTTCTAATATCCATGGCAAAGTTTCCCCTCCTCCATCTCCCCACTGCCCCCAACTCTGGCACAGATTGGAGGCTGGCCGATGAACAGACACAAAAGACAATGCTTCTGCCAATCCTGCCCGTCGAATCTCTGGGCCAGTTTCCTCTCTGTCTCCTGTTCTGCGGGAGCCTCCTCACAGTAAGTTCGGGGAGAGACAGAGCTGGAAATCAGGGATGGGAGAGAAGCAGTCACCCCAACAGGAGCACAGCCCTGGGAAAGGTAGCTCGGAGCTCAGGGCACAGGGGTGGTGTCTGAGACATATCTGCAGAGGATCTGTCACGTTGGGCAAAAAAACTCCATTGTGCATCAATCCATCCATCCTTCCAACCAGTGTTTACCGAGTACCCACCACTCCTCCTGTTCTCACCAAGCTCACAGTCTATCGGGGGACTCAGAACCCTGAAGAGGTCAGCAAACCATGGATTACAGGTGGCTCTTAGGGCCAGGAAGGAGCAAAAAGCTTTGGGATAGGGAAGTGTGCGGTCCCTGCTTTGGATCTGAAGTTCAGGATAGGTTAAGTTTAAGGTGATCAGGTTCACCTTGCCTCTGTCCTTCAATGACTGTTCTTTCTTTGCTCATCTCTGATCCATTCTCATATATTCACATCCCGATTTTCTGTTTTCCAAGTTCCCTCTCTGCCGGTGTTTGGTCTTTGTCTTTGGTTCCTATTTATCAAGAAGTTTGAAAACCTAGAAGCTTTCCTTTTCTTTTTCACTTGGCTTATTCCAATGAAATCCCTGGAGTTCCAGGTTCTGGGTCATCCCCCTAAATCACTAGGTCTCACAAACTTGGAAGCTTGCAAGATAACTTAGAAGGAAGCATGCCCAGTCTTTTGATCTTCATTTTCTCTCTCTCTCTCTCTCTCTCTCTCTCTCCTCCTCCTCCTGTTTCTCATTTTCCATCGCTCTGTTTCTTTCTCTTCTCTGGCTCTTTCCTCACCTCCTGGTATTTCTGTCCCATCTGTCTTGCAGGTTGACAGGTGGTTACAAGATAGGAAGGAGAGCCTCCCTCCTAGGGCAGCTCATTTTTTCCAGGCACGTGGGCAGATCTCATTTCAATTATCACCTTTTTGATACGGGTCAAGCTGATATGCCATAGTTCTGTGCCTGTCACTTCATCATTCCTGGCTTTTGTCCTATCGTCTTTGTTGTATCGTGGGAGAAGGAACTAAGCAATTTACTTTTTTTTTTTTTCTGCAGAAGGGAGGGTGCAGAGATGGGAGGACCCAGAAACATATGGACTATGCTTTTTGGTAAGTGGTACCAAGCTTTGTTAAGTCCTCTCTCCCTTTCTTTCTTGATGCAGATACTTGAGGAGTAGGAAAATTGCATGTGATGTGTGAATGGTCCTCTCCTGCTTATCAGGGAATCTAGGCTCAGTGGTCAGCTAAGTTGGCACGCCTGGGGGTACTGTGGAAATAGCATGGGCTGCATGTGAACCACAGTGTGGCCATTTATTAGCTATGCAACCTTGGGAAAGTTACTTCCTCCTTCTGCGTTTCATTTTCTTATTTGTCAAATGAAGACAGACTAGTACTGACTTCTGAGGCTGTGTGTGAGGATGGAATCTATGAAGGTAACCAAAGCACCTGGCTGGGTGCTGAATGCACACTCCTCATTCCAATTAGTAAGCACGTCCTGAACCCCTCACATTTGATTCTGCAAACTGTATAGAGCCTGGGCCATGCCTTTGAGGGTGCAGTGGAGAAGCGGCCAGGATTGTGGAGATCAGGTCATAGACGTGGTCCTTTCTTCTGCCCAGGGGCCTGGCTCTGAGCCGGGGGTGCTCAGCCGGGGGCCTCTCCCCAGGAGCTGTCATACCTCAGGAACCGGCCGCTGCGCCAGCATCTGGATCTTCTTAGATCTCGGTCTGGACCCCTTCTGCTTGTCTTGTAGGATCAGTTAGCAGCAGCGAGCAGAGAGGGCTTTGGCTTTCTTCTCTGTGGCCCAGCCTGCCACCTCCCTCTCCATAAACAGCCTGGAGAGGGGTTCATGTGTGCCCCCTCCATGCCTCTCTGACCTCAGATGCTGCTGTCTTGATGCTAAAGCAGGCCTTCTTTTAGTATCTCCTGCCCTTAGCTGAGAGGTGCGTAGGCATCAGATGGAAATTTAGAAATTGTCTGGGAAGAGGGGCTGTGGAGGTCTGTCTTTAGTTTCTGCTTTGCATCCCATTCCTATCAAGATGCTCCTGCCAGCGGCCCCATTCCCTCAGGCTTCTTTCCACTTTCTGCGACCCTCGTCTTTACATTCATGAACTCATGAGTCCACAGACGAAGGCTGGTTGCAGCTTTGGAACAGACCTTCCATCAGCGGTGCCCCTTGCCCGGACTGGTGCTTCTGTGCCTGGGAGGCTTCTATGCTGGAGTGTCAGATAGGGGCGGGGAGGGCACCACCAAGAATGGGGAGCTGTTTGCGGGAGAGGTTCTGGACACCCCTTCAGGTGACTCTGAAAGAAGAATGTGTGCTCTCAGTCCTCGTTTTTGTTTTCTGCTCAACCGCGTGGACACGGTCCCTCCCTCCCTCCTTGCTGTGCTTTCTTCCCTGGGCTGTCAGGATGCCCTCCATCTGGGCCCCTCCCGCCTCACTGGTCTCCACTCACCCCCTCCGAGCTTCCTGTTGACTCTGGAGGGTCCCCAGCTCTCCTTTCAATCCTCCTCTCCTCATCGATGAATCCGGCCAGTCTCATGGCTTTGGAAGCATCTAGAGCTGTGTCCACCGCACACTGATAGCTCCAACCCAGAGTCCCTCTGAATCCAGGTACACGTGGAACTCGCAACATGGATGTCTCGGAATTCCTGTGGCCACAACCGGACGCTGGTTCTCCCAACATAGCTTCTCCCTGCTTCTGGGTCTGAGCCGAGGTCTTCAAGAGCCCTGCTAACACCCCTGGTTCTCCTGACCCACATCAGCTGGTCAGCAAGTCCTGTTGCCTCTACTCCTAAGCTCTGTCCAGTGCCCTGCTGCTGTGCGCCCCCTGCATCACCGCCACCCTCAGGCTGAGCCCCATCTTCTCTTGCTTGGAGTTGCTTGGAGCCCGACCAGGGCCTCCTCGCCACCTCCCCGCTCGGCCCCTGCTGGTGGCCTCACAGAGGAAGCCAGATTGGATGGACGTCTGTGCTGTTCCTCACCTTCCTCCAGTCTTTGCCCAGATGTCGCCTCCACAGCCCATCTGCCCTGACCATTCTACGTGAACAGGCAACAGCCCCGTCGCCCCGCTCCCCCATCCCTTCCGCGCGCTCTTATTTGCCTCGGGTGCTTAAGTCATTATTATCTTTTTTAAAGAAAATTTTCTTTTCTTTTTCTTTTCAATCAAATTGTCTTTTTTATTGAAGTGTAGTTGATTTACAATGTTGTGTTAATTTCTGCTGTACAGCAAAGTGACTCAGTTATCCATATATATACATTCTTTTCCATTACGGTTTATCATAGGGTATCGAATATAGTTCCCTGTGCTATGCAGTGGGACCTTGTTGTTTATCCATCCTGTATATAAAAGCTTACATCTGCTGATCCCACCCTCCCACTCCATCCCTCCCCCAAGCCCCTCCCCCTTGGCAACCAGCAGTCTCTTCTCTATGTCCGTGATTCTGTTGCTGTTTCATAAGTAGGTTCATTTGTGTCCAATTTTAGATTCCACATTTACATGACATCATATGATATTTGTCTTTCTCTGTCTGACTTCCTTCACTTAGTATGATCATCTCTAGTTGCATCCATGTTGCTGCAAATGGCATTCACTGCCACTCTCCCTCACCAGGAGCGGCAGGACCTTTGTCGTCCAGTCCCGAGAGCCTGGTGACACATCGCAGACGCTCTGTAGTGGATGGAGCTTTGCTGCTTTTGGAGGCTGGCCTCTTCTCACCCACAGGTCGTGGCCAAACACCATGTCTTGAGGGAGCATTCCCGATAGAGAAGGGTCTCCCTCCCCTGCCCAGTGTTCTCTGCCAGGCCTTTCCTTCAGGCCTGTTGTCACAACTTGTAAGTTCACATTCACGGGTCTGCTCACTTGTTTGTTGTCTGTCTCCCCAGCTGTGACCCCGTTACAGCGTGTTGGCTTTGTTCTCTGTGGTATTCACAGTCCCTGGCACAGGCCTGCAGAGAGTGGACTCCTGATACATTTTGGTTGAATAAATGTGAACACACATTTCATGTGTCATCTTATTTGATATGAGGCTCAGAGAGGTTGTGTATTTGGCCCACAGGCATAGAACCAGGTGGACGAGCCAAGCTTGAACCTAGGTCTGTCTAACGTGTGTGTGTGTGTGTGTGTTTGTGTGTGTGTGTGTCTAATGTGTGTGTGCATGTCTGTGTGTGTGTGTCTAATGTGTGTGCGTGTCTTGTGTGTGTGTCTAACGTGTGTGCGTATCTTGTGTGTGTGTCTAACGTGTGTGTCTAACGTGTGTGCATGTCTGTGTGTGTCTAACGTGTGTGTGTGTCTAACATGTGTGTGTATCTGTGCGTGTCTAACGTGTGTGTGTGCCTGTGTGTGTGCGTCTAACATGTGTGTGTGTCTCTGTGTGTGTGTCTAACGTGTGTGCGTGTGTGTCTAACGTGTGTGCGTGTGTGTCTAACGTGTGTGTGTGTCTTGTGTGTGTATCTAACGTGTGTGCGTGTCTGTGTGTGTCTCCCCAGTGTTGCACTGTGCAGGCAGCTGCATCCCTGTGTAGGGAGGGCTGTCCATCCACGGCTGGCTTCTCCGGTGACCCCGGCCCAGTAAACGCTGCCAGAAGAGACTCCTTCCC
>NW_006790311.1:3760868-3761907 GCF_000442215.2 Lipotes vexillifer | reverse complement strand
CACTTTGGGTTCTTTCTCAAGAAACCTACTCTGGAGGCCCGGTGCCCAGCTCTGTGAGGTCCTGTACCTGCTGCCCTCTCAGCCCCACCAAACCCATGGCCTCCAAGGGGACAAAGGGCTAGAAGTCCCACCTCTTTGGGCACCGAGCACACGGCCTTGGGAGGCTGGGGACAGAGGCAGCCACCTGAGCCTCTTCCAACCACGGGATCCATCCTGTCCAGATCCCGCGGCCCAGGAGGAGCCAGCTGCCCTCGCCCCGTGATGCGAGCCCACCGTGGGCACAGCTGAGAGGCTCCAACGGTCCCCGTTCCTTCCCGCCCACAGCAGGTGTCAGGCTCACACCTGCGTCCCACAAGGATCCGAGGCTCTTTTCTACAGGAAGGGAGAGGGTGAGGAGGCTGCACAATGGGCGTTTCAGAAGCAGCAGGAAGGACACTGGCTGACCTCCCCTCCCCGGCCAAGGGCAGAGAGACTGGGGGAGACGAGCCCCTTACCCCGTGCCCAAGGTCCGGCGCAGAGCTCTCACCTCACAGCAGCCCCCGGAGCCGCTTCTCCAGGTGGGCCTGGGCCTGTCCCTGGACTTCATGGGTGGCCCCCGGGCACCCCGGGTGAGTGGCAGTCACCATGCCACCTGCGGCAGGGCGGCTCCCCAGGGCTCGCAGCAGGACTGGGACAATGACAGGCACTTGGGTTCAGAAATTGTGGCAAATCCAGGGATCTGCTGGCCATTGCCCGACCTTGTGGGTGATGCCTGGCCTGATACACAGAAGCTGAGGGCTTGTCTTTTGTCTCCCTGGGCAGGCAGGTGAGAGTAAAATGGTAAATTAAATAGACTCATTTAAAAAATTATTATCTATGACGATTTTCCCCCAGTTACAATGTGGGCGCCCCCAGTATGACCCATTTGACGTTAAGCCACTTTCTTCTCCCAAGCTGAGCTGGTTTTCCTGAACCAGTAGTAGATATGCTTTGCTCGTCAGTAACACTGCGGAGAACCAAGCCCAGGTCCAGGTTTCCACGCTCAGTGGCCGGGAAAGAG
>NW_006790311.1:3739819-3760786 GCF_000442215.2 Lipotes vexillifer | reverse complement strand
GAAAGAGTGAGGCGGGGGCTCAGGAGCTGCGAGCACAGCCCGACTTAGTCTTCACTGCTTCCCAGCTTGGCCCACGTGAGTGCACGCACACACACACACGCACACACGCACACGCACACGCACAGACTAAATTTCTGTCAGGCAATCCCTAAAGCAGACAGTTCAGTGCTGTAGCTTATTCCATGAAATAAATATAGATCTATAAATAGTCCTCCCTCTTTGCCTTGGAAAGTGACAAGTGTGCAGAAACTTTCACTCGCAAGCCAAACGCTGGCTGGCTTCACAGCGTTAGTGTGGATGTGGCACCTCCTGGATCCTGGGCGCTCAGGCAGATTCCATGAGGGTTTACAGTTGAGTTGGGATTGTTTCTTCACCTGAACTGGCTTTTGGTTTCATCTGGGGGGATAAAATCTTAATCTATGTCATTTAAATTAAACTCTTCCCAGAGTGCTACCGATACCAACTGGCATCTACTGAGAGAGAGAAAGAGGGGGTGGGGAGAGAGAAGCAAAGAAGGAAGGAAAGAGCTCTGCTTCCCTTTGGCTCCGTTCTGTGCTCAGGACAAGCCCACAAACCATGACAAGGGCACACATTTCCGGTTCCCGGTCCTGCTCTGACCATCCCAGACTTGGCATCCACCCAGCTGTGTCCACAGACTAGACAGGTCAGCCTCCACGGCCTTCTGAGCCAATCACAAATTCTGATGGACATGACACGTGGAATCCAGGGTCAGCCCAAACCTGCGAGGGCCATTCTGCCCAAACAGAGAGCGAGCACACAGACCCACAAGGAACTGGATCCAGGGGAAGTGCCACAGCTCACCACCCCCAGCCCCCTGTCAGCCTTGGGCTACAGGCTCCCCTCAGGCCCACCGGTCCGCACCTGTGCTTGCAGCTGGGTCCCCGGGCCATCTCTGTTCTGAGCTAGTCTGAAGGTGGCACTGAGTATCGCCTGTTTTAAGGCAGTATTATATCTTGAGGCCAAAAACGTGCGTCAAGGGAGGCCAGCAGACACACCATGGGTGAACCCTCTGTGCCGTGAACGGCAGGGTCACAGGTCCTCTCACCTGTTGTTCCAGCTGTCCCTTGGCACCAAGAGGCTGCCTTGATTTTTTGGGGGAGGGGGGACTGATCCTGCACTCGGCCGCACAGCCTGCAGGCCCGTCCTAGGGAGAGGAGGTGCCCCCGGCCTGGGGGGCTGGATCGAGCTCTCTGTACCCCCAGCCCCCAACTAGGTCTTGTACACGAGCTCTGAGTCTCGGCGCCCAGCAGGGCTAGCTATGCTGGCTCTGCCCAGATCGGCCCCTTGGCTGCCCTCCAGCACTGAGCTGCACTTGAGCCTGACCCCCCAGCTGCTGAGCTGGGCCCCGGGCAGCCTTCCCGACTGCATCACCCCAGGCTTCCTCCTCTTTCCTCCGTCTGCCTTGATTGTCAGGCTCAGCAGCTTTTGCACCAATGCTTGTTCACTTTAGAGCAGCTCGAACCTCCTGGGTGAGAAGAAACACGGGGTCAGAGAGGTGAAATGTCTTGCGCAGGACCCTGGGCTAGTTGGAAGCATAGTCTGGACAGTGCCTACTAGGTCTTTAGACCTTGTGTCTGTGAGTTCCCCCCCTGGACCAGCAAACTCCCACGTCTGTGCCACATGAACCAGTGGGCACCCCGCAAGTAGACAGAACACAGAGCCAAGCTCGACCCTACAGTCAGACGCCGACCTCCCTACCCTCTGCTCCCCACACGGCTGTTCCTGCCAACCCTGGACCACATATCTGACATCTCTGCCCGCATCTCACCAGCCTGCTTTTGCAGGTGGCAATTTGCATGGGGGAGTGTACCGTCTCCCGTGAGGTTTTGCCTATATGAGTCTCTTTTCTGCTCTTGGGAGATGGGCAAGAGATTTTCTTTCTGCCTCTTTAAAAAGAAAGAAAAACAAGACCCCAGTAACTCCCTGCTCAGACGCAGGCCTTAAGGTGTTTCAAAGCCTCCCTGGTCTATTTCTGGCCTATTGTCGTAGGGGTCTGAGAGGAAGGCCTGATGGCAGTTCTTTGCTTTCAAGGCAGAAACAGAACATTGTTTCTCCCGGCTTTGATTTAATGGCCAAAAACAGTTATAGGAAACTGTTCAGCAGATGTTTTATGAAACTCAGAAAAAAATTGGGTCTTTGAGAGGGGCTATTTTTAGACTAATGCTTCCTACCATTGGGGGTTTGGTGCTCACAAAAGGAACAGAAAATGGGAGAGAGAGACAGAGAGGTGGAGAGAGCTTTGAACATTTAGACAATCACATTTTATTTTTTCTTCCATTTTCACCCTGAATTAAATGTACCTGGGAATCCATGGAGGATGGAATACAGACGTGGTTTCATGGAGGAAGGGTGCACTTTACCGTGTCCTTTCTAAAATGAAAGTTTACTGGGTGCAAGGAAAATCTCTATGTTTTGTCATTTCCCCACCTCCTTCTTGTAGCAACACGGAAATGCTTTCTTCCTTGCCAACTTCGCTTCCTTGTGTCCCTTTGCCTGAATTAACCTTTCCTCCTCTATCCCACCCCTGCTTTTCTTCCCCTTCTGCCTCTTTTACCTATTTCACTCTAAGGTCTCATTCACACTCAGGCCAGGCGCTTCCTCCCCCAGGAAGCCTTCCCTGAACTCTCCAGGGTGGATTGCTGGGCCTCCTCTGTGATACACTGCCCGTATTTCAAACACTGCATTTACTGCCTGGCTTTATAATCTATTTACGTATCTAGCTTCTTCCTCAGGTTGTCAGCTCCACGAGAGCTGGGGGCTCTGTCTTAATTACCTTGTCGTCCTCAGTATCTAGCCCCGTTTAGTTCAATAACTCAGCCCAGGAAAAATGAGGTTTTTCCCTTGATATGACCTCGTCATTCATGTCCCCCTCGTTTCTCAAGACCTTATTGAGCACTTTCCAGAGAGCATTTTTAGCTGGCGGAGGTTGAGGCAAGCTCTGCTATCTGAAAAAGCATCATCATCAGCTGTGTGAGGGCCCATGGCCACATCAGTGCACTCTGGGCAAACGCGTTAGAGTTTCCTGGAGGCTGGACCCCGGCAGAGCACCCTTTCATGTGCCAGGGCCCTGGGTGAATGTTTCCATATCCTTTTATATCCTAGAGCTATCATTTTTTTTGAACACTTAAAATGCACTAGAAAATGATCTCACTTATCTTCTTTATTTGAGACTGTTTTAAAAAGCACATAATATAATTTTTTCCCTTATTAATAAGGAAAAAATTGTGTCTTCAATTATCTTCTATGTCTTCAAGAACTGGTTTATATTCTTACCCTGTTTTCCGGATGAGGAAACCTGAGTGGCTAGAGAGGTTGAGGAAATGTGCCCAGAGTCACCCAGTAGGTGAATGAAATGCTGGGACTGGGCTGACACCATAGATTTCAGTGTCTCAGTGGGTCCTGACCAAGGTCCCTGGGAAGCTCTCTCTCGTGGAACCCTCCCTTTCCAATCTGTGCACACTCCTTCAGACAATCTCTCTATTTCTAACTCTCCCCAAAGTTCTCTGCCCTCTTCTAAGACAATTTATGGCATTTCTTTATTCTGACTTTTAAATTCTGCAGGCAAAGGCAGAGACCTTCCCTGCTAAGGGAAAGTAGCTTCAAAGAGGAAGACATGCAGAAAAATATGAAATGTCAGTGGCTTTGAAAGGCTATTTTCTAGAAACAGGACAAGGGCATATGAGGCAGACCTAGCAAAGTTTATTCCAGTGGAGGCAGCTTTCCCCAGGGCATTGCCAACCTAGTTTATTCACATCCTACTTATGGGCTATGATCGAGCCACTGAGACAGAGCTTAGGGGATAGTTGTGGAGCACTTCCATACCAGTCGGGCCGGGCTTGGTGACACCGTGGTGACAAGGGCCAAACCTCAGTGCTTCAAGCTACACTTCCTACCGGGCTACTGGAGCATCGCAGGTTGGCAGGGAATTTGTGCCCTGGCATCTGAGTCACTCTGGGCCTCTGGCTGCTCAGCAGCTGTCACCTGACACATGCCCAAGAGAAAAGCAGAATGGCTGAAACTCTTCAGGCATTCTCCAGGTTTCTGCCAGAGGGCTTGAATTTCATCACTGAAAGCAAGTCGTGAGGCGACTCCCAATTTCCAGGGTGCAGGGAAGTGAGATTCTACCTCGTGCCCAGATTGGGAAAGAACTGCCACATCTGTATTTGGTGAATAAATTGGATGTACTTAATTTTAGGTTAGGTGTTGTTGAACAAAGTCCCAATCCCGTCCTCAGAAGCTTTTTATGGTGTTGGGGAACTAGGACTTATCACACATCAAATAGTTAAGGACATTATGAGTGGGTATAAAATAATATATCCCGGTAAACCATGGGGCATGGGGGATAGTAGGGTTTTAGATACAGTGTTTCAGGCCCCAAGGAAGCAAATGAAGAGAATTTGATGGGTAAAAAATGCCCTAGATAATGCGATGTTCAAATAGAAAAAGCGATTATACAAATTTTGGAGATGAAAGGGTTCTCCCAGATTTAGTATCCCTAACTCTTCCCGCCTCTAACTCTGTACAAGCCTCCACTAAAATTTTAGATCATCTTCTTTCTTGTTCCCCTGATAAACGTCCACCTCTAAGAACAGATCTGACTTTATCTTTTATTTTCAGTTCTTATAAAATATCTGGAACCCAGTTGTTGTCTGGATGAGTTAATCCTGCTGAGCCCATCGTGTAACAGGTTTCTTACAAGAAAGAGAGTGAGGACCACCCAACAGAGAGTCATCAGCATCGTCAGCTGGGCTCCAAGGAGACTTTCTTGGGGGAAGGGTCTCTGCATTTCTGTCCTTTCCCAAGCAGACCAGCTCGCTCTAACTCAGCTCCGCCGCACACCTTCTGTTCCTTGGGCATCTTCTTACGCACACCTCTCACCTGGCTATATCCTGGGAAGAAAACACCATCTTTTTCTTCTATTGCTTCGGCAACATCAATTATTCAGAACAAACATTCTTCCCCTGCTCACATCAGGGTCAGCATGGCCAGGCATCCAAAAACACTGAGATTTTAAAGCTGGGAGGGCCCTAGAGGGACCTACCACGCAGCGCTGTTGTTCCCTTTGCATACACTGAGGCTTAGAGAGCTTAGGAGACCCTCCCAAGGCTTCCTAGAACTGACTGGGAAATCTGGGCTTGAACCTAGGTCTTATGAATCACCTTTCATGCTCTTCATACTCTGTATTTACGGATGCGTATTTGTGTTTAGACTTTCAATAAACTTTACGTTGATACCTGAGGCCTCATATTTTCCCCTTTATATCAAGATAATGTTCAAAGCAATGCAGAAATGAGGGGTTTCCCTGGTGGCGCAGTGGTTGAGAGTCCGCCTGCCGATGCAGGGGACACGGGTTCGTGCCCCGGTCCAGGAGGATCCCGCATGCCACGGAGCGGCTGGGCCCGTGAGCCATGGCCGCTGAGCCTGCGCGTCCAGAGCCTGTGCTCCGCAACGGGAGAGGCCACAACAGTGAGAGGCCCACGTACCGCAAAAAAAAAAAAGCAGTGCAGAAATGATTAAAGGAAATCCAAAAGTGTGGTTTACATGCAAGGGAAAGAATAATCCTATGCCCAACGTGAACGTGAGATCTCATTGAAACCTCTTCACCTGCGTGAACGACACCAGCACCGCAGGGAGGGGATCTTGAAATCCACCAGATGAAGTGGACCACCACGTCAGGATGGCGTGAGTGGGCAGGTGCTGACTGTCATTAGAGGTTCTCTAGTTCACCCACCATTCAGAGTTTTGGTAGAAAACAGGCGAAAAAGAGAGAGAGAGAGTGGAGCAATGGAAGCCGTGGTGAGGGTCAGGTGAGGACCAAGGCCGGTGGGAAAGGAGGACAAGTACCTCCCAGAAGCGAGGGCAAAGTTAAAATTACATGATGGATGACAGCCATGAAACTGCCTCTCACTTCTCTTCTCTGAAAGCATTGCTTCTCCAAAAATAAGCCAAGAGCAGAAAGACAGTATCATATTGTGGTCACTAATATGGGTTGAAGAGTCAGACTAACTTGCGTTTGAATTCATATTTGCTTGGATGTGACCTCAAGGCAAATTATTTAACCTCTTGGAGCCTCATTTTTTTTTCTTTCAGCAAAACGGGAATAATAATAATACCATCTCCCCGAGGGGTTGTTAAATGAGATAATGCAGGTCAAATGTTTAGCTCACGGCTGGACAAGTAGTAAGTATGCAGTGAGTGTTAGCTGTTACTGATATCAACAATGTAGTTATTAGGAGGGGAAATTCTTGAATTTGAGCTGAGACATTACTCACCTTAGCCCCTTGCATACTAATGAACCCATTTTCCTCCCCCTCCTCTCTGATAAACTTGAGCCCCTCTTCACCCAGTCTTAATTAATTCAAATTTTGTTGAGTGTTTGAAGTGTTGGTCACAATCAAAGGCAAATGAGACAATTTACTTGTCCATAAGGAGCTCTGTGAATTAGGACCAATTTAGGAACTTCATGAGCTGATATAATTTTCTTTATTTCTGATCAGGCGTGCATCTGATGTGATGTGAGTAGGAATATGCAATACTCCCAAGGTCCTATGAGGGTTGTCAGAGCTGCAACTTCAGCTCCCTGATAGCAGATGAGGTTCCAAGAGCCTTGCGTGGGAGTGCAAGCTTGGCTTGAAGAAAGCCTTCACTGCATTGTTATAATGTGTATCATAATTAACCTAGGTGAGACTCTATTTCCTGTTTTTTGAAGCCCTGCTTGCTGTAACCTCGGATAAATAAACCCCTAAGCAGCCATTAGACCAGGAAACATTTTTAGGACCTATATCCTGTCCTGGCAGAGAGATGGGATCAGATGAGCTAACGGGTCTTTCCATGGCGAACTGCTTTGACAGCTGCCATGTCAGTAATGGCAGGAGCATCAAAAAGCGAGCTGTCCAGTGTGAGAAAGGTTGACTTTTACTTTCCATCAGCAGAGGAAAATGAGGTATCAAGGCATCCAGGTTTATTCTGTTCATGTGGAAATTAAAATTAGAATGGGAGGTATTAAAACCCACCTGTTCTAGGATGTGTAGCCAACTCATGACCAGAGGGGATAAGTAACAAAAAACAAAATAATACACAATAATACTATAAAAATAAACCCCTTGGAGTTATATTTTAGGTCTGCAGGGAAAACACATAGTCCAGCACCTCCATTTTCTTGGTGACAGGGCTTCAGTAAGTAGAAAATCTGAATGGTGCTGAGGCGTCATTGAGGGTTTGTAAAAAAGGAAGCAGCCATCGTGATGAGATCTCGTGCCCCAGCTCTGTGTGGGGAAGACAGGGCTCAAGTCTCCCCTCTAGCAAATGTCCCCCCAGACCTTAACTTCCAGCCAAGTGGCTAGAATTTCTGTTGTCGAGCACTTGTCTTCTGGTCGTATAATGATATCTACTGGTAAAGTGGCCCGGGGCAAAGACCAGAAAACAAGATGGCCAAGGAACAGAGTGCAGTCCTATCTGTGCAAATCGGCTATGACTTGAATCAGATCTGAGCTTTGATGTCATTATTTATTAAATGGAGAAAATATGGGCTTGCCCCCCAAAATTTACCTGGAAGACAAATGAATTAAAATTGCAAGCACTTTGAACCTGGACAGGAGTTGACACACGGATGAAATGATTGGCCTCCCTCTCTTTCAAACCCACGGTCTTGTCTCTTTTGCTTGCCTGGACTGTAGGATGTTCTGGCTGCCTCTTTTTGCTTCATTTGGCTGAAGGGTAACTGGGGAGGGCAGATTTGACCTCAGAGAGAGTATCCAGCCCACAGATGTGGGTGGTATACCATGGAGCCGGGAGAACGATTGCTCCCTTCGGCTCCCTTTCTCTGTTCCCAGCTCCTTCCCAGTTTGGGGGGAGTGCATAGACACTGCAGAGAGGTTGCCCCTTTCATAAGCCAGACCGCAGGGGATCCAGCTGTGGGGTCACCTTTTCTTACCCTTTCTGGCCTCCTGGGAAGAGAATGGGCGTCGGGCGCATTTTAAAGCCATTTCTATTAAATTGATGCTGCAAGTCAATGGGAAGCCTGCACTCAGCTTTCCAGGCGGGGGTTTGCCAAGGAACAAAGATCTGATTCATACTAACTCATTGACTGCCTTATTTGTAATTTTCCCCTTAATATTACAAATGCAGGCAACCAGGAATTCAGGCTTCCCAGATCAGGATTTGCACAAATCATTTTTGTTTTCTATTTTCTGTATATTTCCTGTCCACCCCCATCCCTGGCCCAGTGCACCCGTGGAAACGCCATCACTCTCAGGAGGGGAACTGGAGAGCCCTTTGTTTAGAAGAGAAGGGGGAGGAGTTCTGCAGGGCACCTTTACTGTCTTCTCAGAGCCCAGGGCAGTAGAATGGCTGTTACCCAGAGTCTGCTGACCAATGATTAGAATCCAGGCTTTTGAGAAAGGAGGCTGAGGCTGGCTGCAGGTCCCTGTGTGGGGAGCTCCCCATCTAACCATCCCCCCACCCCCACCACAAACAACATGTTTCCAGGTGTGCTCTGAGTTGTGTGGGTGGCTGGCTGCAGGGTGTTCAGTAAGTCAGTAGCTTCCTCAGAAGACCTTCACACAGAAGTTTGATTCTGCCACAGGGAGCTTTGGAGCTGCTGACTTAGAAATCTTACCGAGTCATTTAAACATGGGCACATTCATTTGCATGCCTGAAATTCAGAAGAGCTACCCTGCTCTTCTCAATTCCTGGCTCATATAAGCTGTAGGAAACACTGGCAGTGCTTCTTATAGCTTAGGATTTGCGAGTCTCATCTCCTTGGGACCCTGAATAAAGGAGTAAAATGCTATATGGGCAAAGACCCCATTGAAGGGTGGGAGCATGGAGGCGTAGAAATTTGTTGAAAGATTTTTCTAGGATTACTTTTTCTTTTGATTCCAAATTCTACAGTCTTTCCAAAGGTCCTCATAGCTTCCTCGAACTCCAAATCAGAGAAAAATAAAGGCAAATTTGTATTTTTAGAATTTTCTTGGTTAGATTTTTCTCATCCTGACATACCAAATGTCATAGGGGAAATGGTTACAGGCCAGCATTTTCCAGTACAAATGGTCTCCTCTTTTAAAAGGTAGAGTTGTTTTTCTTTTTAAGTATAAAAATAATATATTCATGTGACAATGAAAAGTCCAATGAGACAAAATATTATGAAATAAAATGTAAAAGTGCACATTCTTATCCCACAGCTAGTCACACTCCCAAGTGACAACTACTCATATTTTTAGTTTTTTGGTAGCTAATTCCATATTATATGTAATACATTTCTGCTATTTCTTGATTTAATCACTTTAAACAATACCAGTTGACCATCAATATAAAACATAAAACATGTAGCTCACTTACACTACACCCAACCCCATCAATTTCCCAACGTTTAAATAATTTTTTTAGTTCTTAGTTGTCTTTTAGTTATCATTATAACTTTGAATAATACACCTCAATTTTTAATTTCTTGATTCATCATCTTGGGACAACAACTCTGACCTCATGTCATATGAAATGAAGAAATTAGCATGCCGATGTTTCTCTCCACCTTTTCACATACTCTTTACCTCCTAATATCACCAAAGTTATAATATTTGCATTCAATTTTTATCCTAATTAAGTCATTCATGCTTGGTCTACAGATTGATTCTAAAAATTGAAAACCCATTTCTATTCAGGTGACTATGTATTCATATTAAGGTGGTTCACCACAGGACCAAGTTGTGTAATTAGACTTTATAGGATGAGGTATAATTCTATGTCATTAAACCTGTGTGCCAATGAAAAATATTGAAAACTTGAAAAATATTCCAAGTTTTAATATCAAATGAATTCTCTTTCATATGTTCCATGAATTCGTTAAAATGAGATCACATTCTATTTTTCATAATGACTTTCTTATATAGCTTTTTGTTTTTCCTGGTGTTGCTGATTGCTTTTATTTCTTATTAGTTAAAGCACTTTATGTTTTCACCTTTCATCCAAACTTTTAATAATTATGTTACAAGGGAATCTACCTTCTTTTAAAGACATTCTCTTGTTCTATGATTGCTTTTTATACCTACTGTATACCATTCTCCTGGATAAGGTCCACTGTTTCTTGGATCTCATTTTCTTCTCTTTTTTTTTTGTTTCAACTTCTATTTTGCTAAAGTACAGTCAGTCCTCCATATTCACAGGTTCTGCACCCTGAGATTCAACCAAGCTCAGATCCAAAATATTTGGGAAAAAATTCCAGAAAATTCCATAAAGCAAAACTTGAATTTGCCACATGCCAGCAAATATTTACATAGCATTTGCATTGTGTTTACGACTATATGCACAGCATTTACGTTGTATTAGGTATTGTAAGCAATCTAGAGATGATTTAAAGTATATGCGAGGATGTGCATAATTTATATGCAAATACTGTGCCATTTTAGATAAGGGACTTGAGCATCAGTGGATTTTGGTATCCATGGGGGATCCTGGAACCAATCCCCTGCAGATACTGAAAGGTGACTCTACATCCTATTTCTTCAGAAAGGCTTCATGGGAAGTAAACGTTCACATTCTTTGTATGTCTGAAACTGTTTTTATTTTATTATTATACTTGATTGATAGTTTAGGTATAGAATTTCTGGTTCAAAATAATTTTTCTTCAAAAATTTTAAGATATGACTAATACTTTTTAGCATCCAGTGCTATTAATTTGAAGACTGATGCCAATCTTACTCCCATTCTTTTGTAGATGACTTGCCTTCATCTTTCTAAAAGCTTTTTGTATCTTCTCTTATCCTTGGATGAAACTTTGATTTTAAGATTGGTGACTTTCTTAAGTTCTTATAAATTTCTTCTAATAGTTTCTCCCTTTTATTTTCTCTCCTCTATTTTGGGAAAATTTATGAAGTGAATGTTGCACATCCTGGATTGATATTCTATGTCTCTTAACTTTATTATTTGATATTTCATGTCTCTTTACATTTTTTTGTTCTTTGTTCCAAGAGACTTTGACTTTTTCAGGCATGTTATTGACATTTTTATTGGGCAATCCTATTTTTTTAATTTCAACAATTCATTTATTCATTCACTCATTGGTCAGTCCCTTGTTTAGTAAATGTTTGTTGAGCCTTTGGTATGTGCCTGGCATTCTTCTAGGGGATACAGCAATGAACAAAACCTGCAAAGTATCTTTCCTTTTGATGAGAGAGGAGGTAAACAATAAACAAATGAACAAGTGGACACGTAGTATGTCAGATGGAAAGTGCTATGGAAAAAATTAAGGCAAAATAAGGTGGATAGGGAATACTGAGGATGGAGATGGATGGTTTTATTTTATAGGATAGTCAGGCTAGACCTCACTGAAGAGTGAACATCTTCATGTGATATGTGTGAAGCAAGGGAGGGAACTTCATGGAACTGCAGCAGGAAGAGCAAGTGAAAAGGCCCTGAGGTAAGAGCTTCCTTGCTCTCTGACCCCTTTCCATAGTAGCCCAAAAAGGCAGTTGTGGGGGGGGGGGGATTCATAAATATATCTAAAATTTTAAGATACCCATGTTTTGTTGCATTGGAGACTGTCACGGGATTTGCAACTAACTTTCTAGGCTCTAAAATAAATGAAAACGTATGCATATTTTCAACCAAATAAACCTATACTGAGAAGTTCCTAAGGACCAGGCACCAAGTGAGATGCTGGAGATACAAAAATAAATAAGTCATAGTCTTTATCCTGAGTGTAAACAAATAACTAACATGTAAGACAGAAAATGCTTATTGGATTTATGGACAAGGTAATTGGGAATGTGAATACCTGATCCCATAGTAATGCTACTGGTGATACCTGATTTGTAGTGATGCTACTGGTAAGAGGGTAAAGTCTGGCAGGGGAGATTCAGAGAGGAGAGGAGATGAAGATTGAATAAGATTTTGCTAAGGGAAAGGTAAGGAGAGTATTGCAAATGGCAGTGACCGTGTGTAATACCCAGAAACAAATAGAGCATTCCCATCAAGAGATTTTATTCAATGCAGTCTAGTTTCTGTAGGCCTCAGAGTAGCATAAGCCTATTAATTTAATTTTCCCCTGAAAAAGAAAGCCTAAGAAGAAAGGAGTTATAAGGTAGCAGGACCAGAGGAGGACTCTCAGCAAACAGTCACTATACATGGCTGTCTTCTGATTTTTATCTTTATTTTATCTATTTTTTGGCTGTACCACACAGCTTACGGGATCTTAGTTCCCCTACCAGGGACTTAACCCGGGCTCTTGGTAGTGAAAGCATGGAGTCCTAACCACTGGACTGCCCGGGAACTCCCTGATTTTTAAAATATATACTTGCCAAGTATGGGTGGCCTTGGATTGGGGGAGGCGTGTGAGACAGAGAACCCGGAACTGGATTCAATATCAGGAATTTGTGGTCTAACACTGGTGGCTTTGGTCAGATTGCTTTCCCATAGTTACATCTACTTGAGTTTGAAACAATTAATTGTATAACATTTCCAAATATTTGAATGCTGTTCCTCTGCTGTGCCAATGCTCACCTTCCTATAACTTCTATCAACTGGGCCTAGTTTGATGCATTTGAAATGAACTACTTCCTCTTCTACATTACAGCCCTTTACATATTTAAAAATAACAGTAGAGATCATTGTAATAGTGGAATCACATAGAGCTGGATGGAACCTTAGCTATCATCTGGTCCAGTGGAAGAAACTTCTCTACAGCATCCCTGCTGGCTGGTCCTTCTCTACAGCATCCCTCCTGGATGGTCCTTCTCTACAGCATCCCTGCTGGCTGGTCCTTCCTTCTCTACAGCATCCCTGCTGGCTGGTCCTTCTCTACAGCATCCCTGCTGGCTGGTCCTTCCTTCTCTACAGCATCCCTGCTGGCTGGTCCTTCCTTCTCTACAGCATCCCTGCTGGCTGGTCCTTCTCTACAGCATCCCTGCTGGCTGGTCCTACGGATCCAGTGCTTTTCCAGGCTCTCATTTCTTTTTTGAATGGCTCCACATGTTCAAAAGCTCTCTAAATGCTCAAAAGCACTTCATCATTTTGATCTGAAATATGCTTCCCTGTAATGTTTATCTACTGATCCAAGTTCTGTGACACTTGTCTATTATGCGGCCATTTCAATTCCAACAATGAAATATTATAACGTCTGCTGCAGGGAGACAAGGCAGGATTCAGCAGAGCTATCATAAACAAACTCTCCAGTCCCTTTCATATGCAAAGCATTTCACTTTCAAAGCATTTTCTGTCTGTATTATCTCATTTTATTTTTCAGCATCTCAATGAGAAAAGACCGTAGGCAACAGCATGGAGAGATGCCTAGTTCCGTGAGGATTACTGCTATGTTTAGTAACAAGGATGGGAGAGAAATAATCAAGAAGGAAATGTGTCAGAAGGTGCTCAGTGTTCTGCTGCCGCCACTCTTTGGAATCCTGCTTGCTGTTACGTGGGAATATCAGCGCCTCAAGATAATGCAATGCGCCAGGGCTTCTCCTCACTCTGCTCGTGTTTCACACCAGAGTCACAGGTCTCTGGGGTCAATGGCATATTCATGATGAAATTAAACATCAGACACTTCTTCATATCTTCTCTATAGATACGCTACAGAAGGCTCTCTGGTGAGATGCTCGTTCTTCTTGAGCATCTGTTAATTTACAGAACCCAGAAATATGCAGAGATAAAATTCTAATCTGTATTCAATCTCTTGATCTTTGTTGGTCTTGGACCAGTTACATGAGCAGCTTGGTTAGACCTGAAGGGAAGCGGGTTGTCCTTTCTTTCAGGCAATGGGCATGAGAAATACCTTCAGAATTCAGTTGTGCAGGATCGTATGTGGAATTCAGGAAACCTGGCACACCTTTCTGTGAACTACTGTATCAGACCTCAGGGATTCCTTTAGATTCCCAATCATGGGTGAATCGAGTCTCCCAACCATTTTCATCGGCTACAGTGGAAAAACATTGTCTCTTCCTAGCTTCCCTTTGATGTGGAACACAAAATCTTTACTGGACCCTTTGAAAGAGGAAGAGATTTATGTTTCTATTTCTGGTCCAAAGAAAATGAATGTGCCTTTTACATTTTCTCATAGACTCTCTCTGGTTGGAGCCTTCGAGAAAGCAGAGACTTATTTCAAGTTCCGGGAGTCAGTTTCTACACCAGGGGCTCAGAGCTCAGATGAGCCCGGTGGTGGGAACACACATAGAAGTACCTGCCTTGTGTTTGGGGCTCAAAACAGACCTTGTACAGCAGGAGACTGGTGCTGAGTTTGCAGAAGTGGGGAAGAGGCCAACCACCCATCTTCTGATGAGCAGATCAAAGGCATTACATTTCATTGTTTCAGGGGAAAGGAAGTGGAAAAATAAAAGGAAAGCAAATGGAAGAATGAAGGGAAAGGGGAAATCCCTCTCATATGGAGTGTCCATAGTCCATAGTAAGCAATGAGGAGCAGTTAAACCGTGTGTTGTATGATTTATGTATCAGAAGTCTTCCTCGTAAACTTTCTAGAAGTTAAGTATATGATATTTAGTTCATGGATGAGAAAACCAATGCCCAGAGACCTTTCCTCCAAACACACAACTAGTTAGTCAAACTAGGAATTGAATCCAGATCTTATGATTGTTTTCATTGCTAGAAGAGTCAGTACGAAATGAAGGTTCAATCTTATGCTAAATTTCTAGACTCTTTAGGCATACATGTGAACATACCAGATAAAATACTGTAAAGGCAACTGTTTATGGCATTAAAAGTAGGTTAAGAAAAAATGGGCTAAAATACTACGTGTAATATGATCTATTTTATTTTTTATAAAATAAAAAATACCTATCTATATAGAAAGACTGGAAAGAAATTATCCATGGAAATGTTATTACTGGATATCTCTGGAAGGGTGGGCAGGGTTATAGATAAATTTAATCTTCTGTTTTTATTTTTTCCATATTTCTCCAATTTTAAACAGTAAACATAGATTACTTTTGGATTAAAAAGGATAATAAGTACCTGGGAAAAGACAGAAGGAAGAATTGTTCTTGGAGTCAAGGTTAAAGTCCTTGAATTTTGATCACCGAGAGAGCTGACCTCTACAATCTGAACAAGTACCAGCCCTTCTGTACCTCTGATTCATCAGAGGATTTTGCCCTACTCTGAGCTAGAAGTAACAATGCTTTTTTCACTTTTACTGTTTTTGTTTCTTTGGGCCCTTTTTAGAAGTATCTGTTATCCAAACACCCAACATTTCTAAAAACTCACCTTTGAAATGCCACCAAAATAAGATAAGAAGTGGTGCACTGTATCCTGTTGTGCTCTGGTCAAGGATGAGCTGTGATGTAGGTTGCAAGAGACAGCCCTTCATTAGGTAATGAGTCAGATTCTCTCCAGTCAGAAGCCTCTCCCTGGGAGCAAGGTCAGCATCTTTGCTAGTCCACATGCTTTCTGGATGGTGCAAAGATTGAGTTCAAGCTTTTGTGATTTCCTTAGCTGGCCCTTTGGAAAAAAATAATGGTGCTATAAGTAACTCATTTGTATGCTTATTGGGGAGTTAGAATACTGGATTGTACAACCAGAGTATTTCTTTCCATTCTTCATGCTCATCCCATTCCAAATTAACACTGGGATCCCGTTTCTACACACCTCTGTGCTGTGAAGAGTTTTCTGTGTCCAATAGCCATTGATAAGAATGAGTGAGATGTTTCAGGGATTTTTTAGGTCTGCAACAAACTAGGAGGGAAATAAAACCCTAAAGTCTAGATTCAGTCCAGCAATCACAAGTCAATTGCTTCCATTTTACTTATTCTTAAGGAAAAACAAGATGAAGGATGTATTGCGGCAACTACTCAAATGGTAAAGGAAAAACACACCAGCTGTAGACTGAATTAACCCAGATAACAGACAAAAAGAAATCTGGTGTGAAGTGGTGACTCATTCTGTCTGTTTATACAGCCTGAGTCTTCTGGTTAATTGTCAGTTCTTCACTTCACTCTGTGCTATGTAGAAGGTAAATTATTCTTCTGACATGTTTGTTTTGATTGAAAAAAGAGTTCACGTTGAAACAGTGGTGTGATGTGTACTCTAGGGACAGAGTTGGGTGCCAGAATTTGGTATCATGTTCTGTGACAACAGCAGGAGCAATGGGCAATGGGAGAAAAAATTAAAGATCAAAGAACCGAAGTTAAGAAATTATGGGTAAATTGGACAGTATATAGGCAGCATTCAAATATCCATCTATCCATCTGTTCATCCACCCATCCATCCATCCATCTGCTCATTCATCCATCCATATATCCATCTGTTTATCCATCCATCCATCCATACACTCATTCATTCATCTCCCCATCGGATACACATATGGCCTTCACTTTAGATTTCTGGCACAGTGATAAGAGTTGCAGGAACAGTGTGAATGAGGCTGATCCATTTCTTGCCCCCATGATTTTACAATAAACAAAGAAGATGGACATTACACAAATAACTACAATATAAGTTTTGCTACAAATGAGAAAGTGGTGCACTGTTAAAATATATAATGAGATGACATAGTCCAGTGAGAGAAGGGAGATGGCGGTGGTCACAGAAAGCCTCTTTGCAGAGATAGAATTCAGGTCGAAACCAGATGTAGATGAACGTCTGAGACACCTGGATATTCCTAGCTTGTCTCCTTGGTCCCTGAGTTCAGGGATTGTCTTGGCTATGTTGAGGAAAAAGGGAAGTATCCAGGATAAAGATGTCCGCAGGAAACCTGGCATTTAGTTGAAATGGTGTTCCAAAAAAAGCTCAAAAACAAACCAATCTACTGCTAATCATTCATGAGCACCAGGCCAAAAGAATGAGTACGTTAAAAACTGATGAATGTGGCTTTCCATAAATTTCTCAATGCCTTTATGGCTGTGGCTGACTGTGGTTACTGGACTTTTGTTCCTAAGAATGTTTTTTTTGCGGTGCGCGGGCCTCTCACTGTCGTGGCCTCTCCCGTTGCGGAGCACAGGCTCCAGACGCCCAGCCGCTCCGCGGCATGTGGGATCCTCCCGGACCGGGGCGCGAACCCGTGTCCCCTGCATCGGCAGGCGGACTCTCAACCACTGCGCCACCAGGGAAGCCACCTAAGCATGTTTTGAAACAGCAAAATCCATGATGATTTTGGATTGCTCTTCCCTCTCCCTGGTTTACTGGCGACTGAGCTATCAGCTGGATCCCCAGGCATTTGGTGTGAAAAAGAGAGAACTACTCCATCAACTGTTCAATTAACCTGAATTTTGCTCCTTCAGTACTGGTTCCTCTAGCTGCAAACCTAGACATAGACTCACCCAAGATGCTTAATATGCAGCTGATAATGGTTCCTACAGAAAGGCTAATCATTTAGCTTCGAAGATTTATGGTGAATTTATCTATTAGCATTCTCTTAACCAAGAGATTAATTTCTCTGATTCTGTATTCTTACCTAAAACGTGATGCAGAATCCCTAAAGATCCTTCCCAGCTCATGAACTTATGGCTTCTAGAATTTTTGGTCATGATAGTTCTGTTCAGGGAAGCATATCTCGTCTGAGCAGATACTGCTGAGTTAGGTCAGGCATAGGGCATGGGAAGAGAGATGTCTAAGGCACAAAGAGAGTGGGAGGTTGGTGCTGACTTCCTGAGCACCTTGGAGAAAGCAGAGTTTGGGCTGCCTTCCAGAAGCCCTTACAGCCTCCCATGAAGGGGGCAGTTTAGGACCACTTTATCCTGATAGGTCAGGAAATGTATTAAAGGGCTCAGCGTCCTTCCAAGGAAAGTCGTTTGCCTTCAGTATTAACCCTTCTTCCCCCCTACCCCTATATTTGCCCTTTTCCCTTCCCTCTCCTCACTGGTAACCACTGGTTTGTTCTCTGTATCTGTGAGTCTACTTCTTTTTTTGCTTTATTCACTAGTTTATTGTATTTTTTAGATTCCACACATGTGATATCAGACAGTGTTTGTCTATCGCTGTCTGACTTAATTCTGAGCTTAATGCCCTCCAAGTTCATCCATGTTGCTAAAAGTTCATTCTTTTTTATGGCTGAGTAGTATTCCATTGTTAGTATATACCACGGGTTCTTTATCCATTCATCTGTTGATGGACACTTAAGTTGCTTGCATACCTTGGCTATTGTAAATAGTGGTATGAACATTGGGGTGCACGTATCTTTTCAAATTAGTATGTTAGTGTTATTATGGGATTATATGAAATCATGTGTGTGAAACTTTTGAAAATTGTAAAGTGCTATGGAATTCAAGGACCCTTTCATTCAAAAAAATAAAAGAAAGAAAGAAATTGGTTTGCCTTCTAAATCAGGCCTAGAAAACATGGTTGGAAGCTTCAAAGAGTAACCCTGTAGTAGTCCTGGGAAGGTGGGCCTGACTCCAAGACTGGGCTTGATCTGTAATCAGTACACAGTTTCAAAGGGAAAAATGAATGTGGTCAATGTTACTTGGTGTGACCCACCAAGACCCAGCTGCCGCTGTCCTTTTAGAGACTCAGGAGGATCCCTCTCTCATCAGGCAGGTCCTCAATGCATTACTGGGTGCTGCATCAGTCTCTTTTCTCCTGATCAGCACCCCGGCACTCCAGCCAGGAGGAAATATCAGCTTCTGGGCTTTCCTCTGAGGATTCATGGCATGTGGGGAGGATGACACTGGGCTGGAAAATAGAAGCCTTGGGTCTAGCCCTGGCCTTGCTGTTGGTAATGATGGTTAGCATTTATTGAGTCAAACCTCGATGAATTCAATACTTAGCACTCACTACCCTGAGGTGTATGTATCACTGTCTTCATTTTACATATGGGGAAAACAAAGACCAGCAATTTTAAATGAAATGCCCATGGTAACATAGAAGGGCTGGGATTCAAATCGCAGCAATTTAACCTCAGAGTCTCTGCTGTCACACTGTGCTCTCCTGTCATGTTAGACCAATAAAGTCACATATTTAAAAATAAAATCTGCTTCTTTCCTTCACCTGAATGGAACAGAACAGTGTATGAAAATCAGGAAACACAAACATATAACAAGAATAAAACAAAAAAGTCTCCCATGCCACCAGAAATGACTACTTAATACTTAGGTGATTTGTGCATTCAGATCTCAACAAAATGATGTCATCCTGTAGGATATTTTGACCTGTCAAGCCGTAACTGTATACTCATCCAGTCCATATGAATGTGCGTTACGTTAAGGGAGTTTGCTGAGGAGGCACTTTATGTCGTATAGGGATGTCTGCCCTTCCAGGGTCACATTCGAGTTGAGGAGATAAGGCAGGAAAGACATGAGAGGGAGAGATGAACACTTCCATAGCACAGTGTGACAACATATGAGCAAGATGATCTCTGCACGAAAAAGTGCAGGAAGAGAAGGCTGGGGTGTCAGGGAGACACAGAGGAAAAAACACTTGAGCTGGAACTGATGAGATACGATGAAGCATTAAGACTTGGTTGCTGAAATGAATGAGGTCACTCAGATGGGGCCAACATAGAAAGTTGACCCCAGTAAATGCACTGCCAAGTGTTTGACAGCAAGTTGCAGGAAAATACATATAATGTATATTTTATACACGGAAACGATACAGGAAAGAGGTCTAGGGGGCTGCACATCCAGTTGTAAACAATAGTTAACTTTTCCATGTGAGATTGGGTGAAAGGGGGCAGGGATGGTGAGTTCCAGTTTTTAATTCAACTTCTTTCGTATTGTTTGAATAAGCTAGGACCACATATTAATTTTGTGATTAAAAACTGAGATTTAAAAATGACTTGGTAGGAGTTCGATTGGCAGAGGGAAAAAGTAAAGGTATTTTGATGGAGGAGGGAACGGGTGCAGAGTGACAAATACACAGAGAAAGGGCTAGAGTCCAAGAAGGAGGTGACTAGAGATGGGTTTTCAGTGGGCTGTAGTGTATCATACAACCATCCACTCTGGCTCTTTGTGAATTTGGAATCTAAAGGATGCTTGGAACTTTGTGAATTTATGGAATCTAAAGGATGCTCGGTGGGTCCAAGAGAACGTTTGGTACCACACGTACCACACGTTCCACAAGCTTTATCTAAGCTACTTTTCAGGATGTCCATCTGCGGTCCTACCCCAGCTCCAAATGTCAAATACCTCATCAAGAGCTAGGAAACAACAGAAAGCTGGTTCGAGCCCTATTGATGTGGCCCACCCTCCCTTCTTGGGAGGACCCTGCCAAGAAGCCCAGCCTCTCCACAGGCTCCCTGGTGCACAGAAGGACCCACACCTGGGGGCCAGATGTGCATGTACCCGTACGTGTGCCACAGCTGATTCGTCTGTGGCGCAAGACAAAGACTTGGCTTCTGATTACGGAAAGGAGATAGATTCGTTACAAAGTGCAGGATAAGAAGTTTCAGAGCTGGAGCGCGAATAGACGTAGGTTCTCTGCTCTTTGCTTTCCTTTCGTCTTATAGTCTGCGGCCTCTTCCACACTTGGTGACGACTGCATTTGTAAAGGTATCTGGATTTTACCCCTACTCAGTCTTTGTAATTTGTTTAGGTACTGCTTCCTTGTGTACATGGAGTCTTCTGAAGCATCAGAAGTTTTTTCCAAGGGAGTTGGAAAGAAAGAAGAGATAATATGTGAATGCAATAAAGGGAGATGTCGTTTTGTTTCTCATTACATTGAAAGCCATTGTTCAGTTCAGACTTACCTCTTTTTGTGCGTTGACAGTGGTGTAAAGAATCATTGTATATGACGTGTACACGCGGTTATATTTAAAATAGATAACCAACAATATAGCATAGCATGTAGCATAGGGAATATGCTATATGCTAAGCAATATGGCATAGGGAACTCTGCTCAATATTCTGTAATAACCTAAATGGGAAAAAAACTTGAAAAAGAATAGATACTTGTATATGTAGAAAAGTCATTTTGCTGTACACGTGAAACTAACACAACATTGTTCATCTATGCTCCACCAAATATAAAATTTTAAAAAAAGAATCATTGTAGATCGCTGTGAAGGGCATTCCT
>NW_006790311.1:3727842-3739687 GCF_000442215.2 Lipotes vexillifer | reverse complement strand
TTCCTGCATTTTGGGGGTTGGGGTGGGAGGGAGGGAAGGTTGATGGTGGAAGGGCCGAGCATCCTGGCAAGGCTAAAATTCTGGGAATTCAATTCCACATTTTTCCTCTTAGGAGATACTAACTTGCAATGCAGCTTGCTATGCTGAGAAAAGAAAAAAGATTTCTTCACAGCAAAAACAGCAAAGAGCTTGGTGGTAATTATTCTACATTCATTCAGGCCCTCTTCCAACTGGATCTAAATGATATTGAAACTACCATCCTTTTGGCTGGGCTATGAAGATACTCTTTCAGGTAAGTAAACAATTCTTTTTTAAAAAAATATTTTATTGACGTATAGTTGATTTACAGCGTTGTGTTAATTTCTGCTGTATAGCAAAGTGATTCAGTTATACATAAATATAAAAGTATATATTTTCATCTTCTTTTCCATTCTGGTTTATCCCAGGAGATTGGCTGGAGTTCCCTGTGCTGTGCAGTAGGACCTGGTTGTTTGTCCGATCTATATGTAATGGCTTGCGTCTGCTAACCCCAGGCTCCCAGTCTATCCCCCCTCACCGCCCTCCCACTTGGCAACCACAAGTCTGCTCTCTATGTCTGTGAGTCTGTTTCTGAATAAACAATTCTTTTAACATAAATCTTTCACATGGGAGCCACAGGTATACATGTCCCTGAGGTCATGGGGCTTTAATTTTTTTTCTTGAAGATCTTAAACTATAGAGTCATCTCAACTGAGGTCCTTCTCCATAGAATGTAATATTGCAGAGCATGAAAAGAACAACCAATATTGCCTTTCCAGTTTACTGTTTTGATAGTCATTCAATTATACAGTAATTATAACAACCTCGTGCGGTTGGGCTGGTGTTATTAGCCCCTGTTTGATGGATGACAGAGCTGAGGGCTCTGTGAGGTGGAGGGAGAACCTGTGCTCCTCCTGTGAGTTCAGACCTTTTTCTTTTCTTCTTTTTTTAAACAGAGGCCATTTCAGGTCTTGTTGCCACATGGTGCATCGTGGCTTTTTTTTTTTTTTTTTTTTTGGCTGCGTGGCATTAGGGATCTTAATTTCCCAACCAGGGACGGAACCTGTGCCCCGCTCCCAGCCCTGCACCCCTAGCCCGCAGTGGAAGTACGGGGTCTTAACCACTGGACAGCCAGGGAAGTCCCAATACCCTCTTCTTTTGAGGATCATTTACCTTTACCTTTGCCCTGTACCATTCACGTGGAGGAGGAAGCCTTTTCTCTGTGGATGGTCTACTTAACCCTAATGCTATACATATTTCCTTCAGAAAAGTATATTTATATTTTTTCTTTGGTAAAATATACATAACTTAAAATTTACCATTTAACCATTTTAAGTGTACAGTTCAGTGGCATTAAGTAACTGTCACCACCACCCAGATCCAGAACATTTTCATCATCTTGAACTGAAACTCTGTTTCCATCAAACCCTAACTCCCCAATCCCCATTCCCTTCAGAGCCTGGTAACCTCTATTGTATTTTCTGTCTTTATGAATTTGATTATTTTAGATGGCTCATATAAGTGGAATCATACATTTGTCCTTTCACATCTGGCTTATTTCATTTTGCACGTTACCCTCCAGGTTCATCCATGTCGTACCAGGTATCAGAATTTCATTCCTTTTTAAGGCTGAATAATATTCCATTGCTTGTATAGACCCCATTTTGTTTATCCATTCATCTGTCGATGGACATTTGGGTTGTTTCCACATTTTGGCTGTTGTGAATAATCCTGCTATGAACAAATATCTGTTCAAGTCCCGGCTTTCGATTCTTTTGGGCATACACCTAGAAGTGGATTCTGGATTCCATGGTAATTCTATGTTTAATTTTATAAGGAATCATTTCACTGTTTTCCATAGTGACTACACTATTTTACATTCTCATCAGCAATGAACAAGTTTTTCAGTTTCTCCACATTGTCACCAACACTTGTTATTTATTTTATTACTTTTTTGATACACACCAACCTCATGAGTGTGAAATGGTATTTCATCGTGGCTTTGATTTGCACTTCCCTAATGATTAGTGATGTTGACAAGCTCTTCATGTGCTTATTGGCCATTTGTATATCTTTGGAGAAATATCTAATCAAGTCCTTTGCTCATTTTTTTTTCATCTATTTGAAATTCCGATATTTAATTTTATTTTTTAATTAAAAAATTTTTTTCCTTTGCTCATTTTTTAATGGAGTTATTTGTTGTTGTTGATGAGTTGTAAGAGGTCCTTATATATCCCGTAATCTATTGTAAAGGATATGAATTTTTTTTTCCATTCTGTGTGTTGCCTTTTCACTTTATTAATAGTGTTCTTTGATGTAAAAAAGTTTTTAATTTTGGTGAAGTCCAACTTATCTATTATTTCTTTTTTTGGTCTGTGCTGTTGGCGTGATTCCAATAAATCATTGCCAAACCCAATGTCATGAAGTTTCCATCTATGTATTTTTTTTCTCTTATGAATTTTATAGTTTTAGCTCTTATGTTTAGGTCTTTGATTCATTTTGAGTTAATTTTTGTATAGGGCTAAGGTAAGGGTCCCCCTTCATTCTTTTGTGTGTAGATATTCATCTAATGCTATATTTTCGAAGATACTGTTTAAAACAAAACTTGCTGCTTTCCTGGGCATTCTCTAGGCCATCTCAGCAGGGGTGTGGCTTATTTTACACTCTATAGATTTCTAGCTATGCTCTCGGCTACCATGATAGGTTGGCCCTAAGGTTCTAAAGGGTTTTCGTCTATGTGAATTCTGTGTAGACAATGCCAGACTCCAGAGCTCTGCAATAATCACACTATACACCCATGTAAGCCAAGAATCCGGGTCTTCTCTACATTGCTTTTTTTTTTTTTAACTCTCTTGCGAACATAGTGAATACAATTATAATTGGTTGTGATTGGTTTAATTGCCCATGGGCTTTTTAAATGGGGCGGTGTGCTGGAGCTGACCGGGCTGCAGGGGACTGTCTGAAGCTTCCGAAGCTCTCTTCACAGATTCTTTCATAGCATGTATTAACACTTGATGGAGATGGTTGATTTCTGTGTCTGTCTTCCCACTCCAGTGTGGACTTGTCATTTCCCCCAGTGCCTGGCACAGACATTTATTAAACAAAACTGAACCAATAGCGCTATCTCTTCCTTTTCTCTAAGACTTTTAATGTGCAAAGGTAAAAGATGAGCCGTAAAATCTTGTTTTCATGACAACACCATCTTCACTGCATTGCTACCTTTGTACAGTGAAGGATGAGGATGATGTTGCGCTGAAGGACACTTACTACATTTTCACAGTTTTTCAAAGTTGAGCATCTGTGTCTTCATTAGAAAGGGAAAGGAGTCAACCATGGCACATTTTAACTCCCATCCATTGCTCAAAGTAAATGGAAACTTTTAGGATAAAAGCCTTAAATTACAAAGCCAAATACTGACTTTCCAAAAAAAAAATTCTGTAATGAAATAATCCTATTCAGAGAAATGATATTATACTGTAATATTCTTACCATGGTTCTGAACATGTGGATATAAAGTGCTGTATATTTTCACCTAGAACAAGATTTTCACATTGTTTATATTTTCTCTAAATGAGGAATATATGAATATTTCTGCCCTTTTATTCCTGCACCATGGACTAGGAATCAGAGTCACTACAACTAATCTATTTTAGAGATCACCTAAAGTCAGACTTAATTTTCAGAATCCCCAGCTCTCATTTTTTTTTTTTTTTTTTTTTTCCGGTATGCGGGCCTCTCACTGTTGTGGCCTCTCCCTTTGCGGAGCACAGGCTCCGGACGCGCAGGCTCAGCGGCCATGGCTCACGGGCCCAGCCGCTCCGCGGCATGTGGGATCCTCCCGGACCTGGGCACGAACCCGTGCCCCTGCATCGGCAGGCGGACTCTCAATCACTGCGCGCCACCAGGGAAGCCCCCCAGCTCTCATTTTGAGAGAGTTAATTCTTCCTTAGAATTAAGTTTTTTCCTTAGGAAACATCACACTTCATATCACCTTATTGTTTTTAGAGATAAGCCAGGTTACTAGAGATAAGACCAGCAGGTGATGGGGTGGTAGACAGTCTGCTCTCTGAGACTTTCCTGCCTTGAGGCTATAGCCCTCTCCTGACCCCTGACCTAGGTTAAATGAGGGCTCGGAGGAGTAGGTCAAGAAATGTGAGTCATGACTATTTAAATATTCAGTAGAGGGTACATCTAAAGCAATAGCAAAGGCGGAAACACGAGTTATCCCACTGAGGGAATTCTCTTTTGCTCATCTCCCTCCCGGCTACTTTCGGTGGCTGAGTTACATTTAACAGAAGGGTAATTTCAATGATATAAATTAAGGTTGTGATCCGGTGTTACCTTAACCAGTAACATGATTCGCTTTTCCATCTAGACCACAGAGCCTGTCCTAGTGGCTGCCTCCATGGAGTCAGGGGCCAGTGGAACACTGCCTTTTTTCCAGCTTTTCTGGGCTTGACCACACCCCCTAATTTAAGGAGGCAGCTCTATTAGAAACATTATGGTCTTTGCATCCGCTTTAGCCTCGGAGCAGAGGATTCCCGCAGGTAGTTGGAAGGAGACCACAGACATTGAGGGAAGCTCACTCAGGACCTATTCTTCACCCAGTTTCTCCGGCAAAGTGGTAAGTGAGGTGTGAGTTTCTGCCTAAAACTTTGCAGTCCCTTTTCCTTTTTTTTTTTTTTTTTTTTTCATTTGGTGGAATTAACCGGTAAACTGATGGGGACTTTCAGGATACAAGCGGCTTTCTCTTTTCACATTTTTCTGTATTTTCAATTCAATTGTTTAATAACCATTTTCAAAAATACTTCCTAACCTTGTTAGAGTAGTCTGAAATCAAGACCTTTTCTCTCTTTTCCCTGTTTTGTAAGAGCAAAAGCATATGCACGTTTTAGGCACTCGCCGAGCACTTGTCAGAAACTGAATTTTCTTCACAGATTGGAGCACTTGCAAAGAAATAAAGCTGTAGTTAAATGTAGACATTTCTTTCCTTTTTTCTCTTACACTCCTAGTGAGCCATTGTTTTACTTTTTAATTTTTTTTAAGTTTTATTTTAACCTCAGTAGCTTAATTAATTGCCCTAATTTTGAGGAAATTGCTAGGATTTGAGGTCAAACTAGCAGGTCAAACTGCAGGTCAAACTAGCCTTTTTGGTGTTTTTCCCTGTCCTGTGACTCACAGTTGTCCAAGGGACTGTACTTTTCCCTTGGGACTGTACCTGAGGCAGGGGGATTCTGAAAGTCAAGGAGGGTAATTTTTACCTCCACCACAGAGCTTGAATCCTTGGACAGCGCTGTGGACAAGCAGGGGGTGTGGGGGGCCGCTCTCCTGCATTGGTCATTTTATATCTGGCAAAATCTCACTTTGTTGGGGGCTTTTCCTCTACTATTAAAACATCTCTGTTACCCCCTTTTAAAGTTACATTTCATGTAGGCGAACTATTCAAAAGATGCTGGGTTACCAAGATCAAGGCATTCGATTGCAGGTTTCCCTTATTACCTTTTGGGTAAGATTTTTTTGTTGCTGTAAATCACAAGGCCATTTTCCCCCCTACTTCATACCATTACTGTGCAACTGAAAAGAGAGATATTTGTTAAACAACAGGAAATCCAGGTTCTAAAAAACGGTAACTCTGATAGCTCCATTTCATCTGTAAAATGCCTGGCACTCTGACTCTTTCACCAACTATGGTTCTGGATGGCACCGCCTGCATTCTTTTTATCTAAAGGGAAACCCCTTTGCTTCTGCAGGCGTGGGCCGGGCAGGGAGGGCGCTGGGTGGCCACTATCACTGTGGAGATTCTTCCTTACCTCTTGTTTCTGAAGGGAGGGGAGGGAGAGCTAATGAGTTAATGTCTGCAAAGTGCTTTGAAGATGAAAAGACCTTTTCATGTGTTCTACATTGTAGTTATTAATATTAATATTTGAAAAAGCATGCTGCTTCTAATTGTAAATCAACATCCTTGCCAACTCAGTAGTGAAAAAACAAACAGTGCAGGCAGCCAGGCAGCCTCTTCCATCCTGGTTCTGCCGCTGAGGATGTATGTGGGGAAGCTGAGGGCCTGACTACAGAGAGGGCATCTTTGCCTTACCGGCTCCTTACACCGAGGTGCTAGTATGTTAGAGGTGCGAAGAGGTCCGAGAGTAGAGCCTAGGGGAGGGTGGGTAACAGGGTGTAACCCTTCAACATCGAGTGGGCTGTGACCTTGGAGAACAGGTTGACAGCATGGATCTGGGCCAGTTCCCTGCCTCAGATGATAATGGAATTCAAAGGCGATGAGGGTCAGAGCTGGCACCAGCTCTGGCTTTGGAGTCAGGAGAGTAGAGTGTGCTTGGGTTCTGTTAGAGACTGGCTTTGGAACTGAGAACAAGTTATTATTTTAATTTTTTAATTTTTTCGGTATGGGCCTCTCACTGCTGTGGCCTCTCCCACTGCGGAGCACAGGCTCCGGACGCGCAGGCTCAGCGGCCATGGCTCATGGGCCCAGCCGCTCCACGGCATGTGGGATCCTCCTGGACCGGGGCGCGAACCCACGTCCCCTGCGTCGGCAGGCGGACTCTCAACCACTGCGCCACCAGGGAAGCCCAGAACAAGTTATTTGACGTGACTGTGCTTTATTTTCTTCATCTCTGAAATGTGAATAATGAAAGAAATGTGAATAATGATTTGTGCTCCCCCTATCTCATGAAGATGAGAGAATAGTTGTAAATAGCATAGAGCTTTGAAGAATAAGAATACTGCCAATAAGGTTGAGGGACGGTCTGAAGTAACACTGTAACAAATTGGGTGTGTGGGTGCAGGTGCCCAGGGAGGGTGAGTTGGAGGGCAAACAAATGCTCTGGAAACAAATAGTTGCCACTGCCGTTTCCCTTGTTGATTGCCTCAAAGTGTTTGCTTGATTTCTTACTGATTAAAGTTCTGCCGTTCCTCGTGGTTTTATTGATTGGTGATCAGATCTGTTTTCCACAGCAATGTTCCTTCTCTAATTACCCACTCAAAACTCCCACTTCTGCATCAACCAGCAGAAGGGAGCTGGAGCATCCTTTCTCCCTCCCCCCTTCCCTCCTCTCCCTCCTCTGTCTCTCTCTTTCCTTCTTTATGGGAATTAAAATGTACTTAGTATTTGAGCAAAATAAATGTGGTGAACAGCAAGTTAGTGGCATTTGAGGGGAATCCTGTGAGGTCTTTCAATCCTGGGCCAGCTTAGGTGTGAAGACAGCTCATTCTTCTGCCCTTCATGTCCTTTGTCCCTGCTCTACTGAAAATGTAGCTTTAGGGAACTCAAACTTTTTAATCTAGATGATTCTCTGGATATAATACCTGGTCTTCTCCACTCCACCCAAGGAAGGATACTCATCCCCAAAGTTTACTGAGCACTTGGTATGTTTCAGGGCCCTTGGTGCTTTGCATGGGTTCCTTCTTTAATCTACAATGAAGTCTGTGGGGTGGGCGGTCTTGTTATCCCCATCTAGCAGATGAGGACTCCGAGGTTTGATACCATGAGCGACTTGGTTGGTGGTGGGACCTGATTAGAAGCAAAGGCATGTGAGTTCAGAGCTGTGGCTGGAGTCATATCTCATAGGAACCTCAGTAGCTTTGAGGCACTTACACAAATTTAGGCTAAATTTTTCTGCTTAGAGTGATGGTTTGCTTATCTGGGAGAATACTGTGGCTTAGGCCAATTTTCCAAAGGGGAATCTGTGGATTAATGATTCATTGTTAGAAAGACATAGACTCTGAAGAAAGGCTACAAGGTCAGGTTGACGGGATCAGCAAATCTCTCCCTCAATGGGACAGATATTGATTGAATCTCTCCCTCGTGCCCAGCCTCGTGGGGCGCTGTGACAGACACAGAAGGAGAAATATATGTTTCATTTTAAAAAAGAATCAACGTAATTTATTTTAGGAGGCAAGATGTTACCTGAAAAGAGATTAAAAATAAAAGATAATTGTTAAGTGATGTGATGCACTCTGTGAATGCTTTGGGAGAGCAGATGGAAAAAAAAAAGTTACCTAGGGCAGTGAGGGAAGGATATTTTTTGATCAATTTTGATTCTCAGAGAAGAGGGTAGATTCGATATTCCTGCTGACCACGTGCTGGTGCGCTGCATCCAGAAAACAGAGGGGACAGTTTGGACAGTGCTTCCTAGAGTGAAGTCAAGCAGCAAACTTTTAGTGGAGGTGTCAAGAAAATACTCTCAATGAGGGAAATGCAATCTGTATTTTCGAGATGTGGAAAAGTAGAAACTCTCAGGGTTTTAGTCTTTTGTGCATTTTTAAAATGTGTCAACTTTTCATTTGGAAATAATTTTAAGTGCATAATGAGTTGCAAAACATAGTACAAAGAATTTCCAAAAGATTTAATTCCCTTAAAATTGTGAAAAATATAGTGCCTTTTGGTGCCCTCCAGTTTTACCAAAAGGTTTCCTCTTGGTAGGGGAAGAGCAGTGATGCCAGTTTCTTGACATAAGAGGTGAAATAACTCAAACCCTGGCTTCTTAGGAAAGGCAGGAAGCCTTGTCAGATGCAGCCATCACCTGGCACGTGGCTTGGGCGGTGGGCACAGGTGCTGAGCTGCACATTCTCCCTGGCTGGGCTTGTGTCGCAGCTAAGATAAAAATCAAACCTCTGCTCAGCGTGTGGCCCGGATTCTTCTTGCCTGTTCCTCAGTGGCCTCTGCCATCCAAACACCTTCTTGTTATAACCACTCATGAATTTAACCGAGTCGAGACACTGCCTTGCTACTCAAAATGAGCATGTCTGGGTATCCTGTTGGAAGTGCAGACCGTCAGGCTGGCTTTACCTCAGACCTGCTGGGTCAGTCTCTGCCTTGTAACCTGATTCTCAGGTGATTCCTAGATGATTCCTATGCAAATCAGTTTGGGAAGCACCGTTCTAAAGAAAAAGCAGAAACAAAACAAAGCAAATTTAAACAAAACCCAACAGACAAAACCTCTCGCAATATTTTCCATTGCAGCTTATGACTTCCTTATATTTATATCTAGTTGCCAAAGTGTTACTCCACAAAAGATTCACATTTCTATCAAAAAGATATCGGTTTATCTCAGGAAGCTGCAATATTTCCCCATATGTGCTACGCAATCTTTCAATGAGTTTGCTCCTCACTGTAAGAAGAATGCTTACTTCTTGGTTTTAGGCATAACAATGGTACAGACAGACTGCCATTCAATAGAAATTGTGGTGCTTTTCTCCTGTGAAATTCTTGATTAGGCTACTCAACCTATGATTATGGAAGGGAATCCTTTTTTGATTATTTAAATGCATGTCTTTTAGAAAAAGAGGTAAGGGATATAGGCTATCTGGGTTCTGGCTCTAATATCTGAATACATAACCTCTGCCACTTTGGGCAGTAAAATAATAATAAATAAAAACCACTATTACTGTTAATTAGTCAATGCTTACTAATGCCAGGCACTGTGATAAAATAGCAACAATAATAATAGTAACCATTATTTATTGACCATTTTATCATGTATAAAGTAATATGCAAGAGTTTTATTTTATATAACCCTCCTCAATAATTCTGAAAGGGTTGGTATCATTATCTCCATTTTACAGTTGAGGAAATTAAGACTTTGTGAGATAAAGAAATTTGCCATGACCCACACTCAGTAAGGAACTCCCGGTCAATGCATAGTCTGTCACCTGGAGTTCTTTATCATTCTGCTAAACACTTAAACCTCTCTGGGCTCAGTTAACACATATATATGGAATCTAAGGGGGAAAAAAAAAAAAAACGGTCATGAAGAACCTAGGGGTAAGACGGGAATAAAGACACAGACCTACTAGAGAATGGACTTGAGGACATGGGGAGGGGGAAGTGTAAGCTGGGATGAAGTGAGAGAGTGGCATGGATGTATACACACCACCAGATGTAAAGTAGATAGCTAGTGGGAAGCAGCCGCATAGCACAGGGAGATCAGCTCGGTGCTTTGTGACCACCTAGAGGGGTGGGAGAGGGAGGGTGGGAAGGAGGGAGACGCAAGAGGGAAGAGATATGGGAACATATGTATATGTATAACTGATTCACTTTGTTATAAAGCAGAAACTAACACACCATTGTAAAGCAATTATACTCCAATAAAGATGTTAAGAAAAAGAAAAAAAGAAAATGGGCAGATTTCATGAGATTTTTCCAATTCCCAAATTCATTGACTTTACAAAATCCCTCTTTATATAAGTATGCCAGGAAGCTGTTTAGCAGTATGCTGGGAAATTTGAAACTTACAGTTTGGGCAATAGAACAAATGAAACCTCACTGTGAAAAATGACCATCAGACATAGTGCAAGAAGTTGCTCGCTGGATTTGAGAGAGTTCAGGCAGCTGGTGTGCTTTAGTTCCATGTTAAAGGGCATTATTAAAACTCTCCCGGCACCGTTCATTGTTCTCTCAATAGCTATCTCTATATTTAAGGCATCTCTCAGTTTTGTTGAGAGCTTCTTAAGACCCAGAACCATATCTAAATTCTAGATTATATCTGACATAACTCCACACACTGTGAGTTGAAAAGTAATTCTTTAAATTTCTAAGCTCCTTAAGGATTTCTTTGGCAGCCACCATGGGGTAAGAGTTGACATTTAGCTTGCAGGTCTTCTCAGGGTTCGACGTGGCCAAGAATCTCATATACCATGACCTCTGCTATAGCCACCCTTGTGAAGCCAAGATGCTTCACTTCATTCCTCCAGCTTGCTCTTTTTTGTTTCTAGTTTCTTAGTAAGAAAACCATTCCAATTTTTTATACTACAACTTTAATTTTATTAATGTATTATTGTTAAATTTACTATTAGTATTATTATTACTATTTAAAACTCAGACAATCATGCTTTTATATCTATACTACAAAAGCCCAAGCTTTTAGTATGGTAATCTGCCCTAAAGGATCTTTCAATTTCATCTCCCGTTTTCCCCACAATCTATTTGCTTATTGGATTATTCCCTGTTCTCTACTGTTTTCTCGCTTCTGAATCTTTGTGCATGCCTCTAGCTACACATTTTTCAAGGCCCATTTCAGCGCCACCTTCTCTTGAAGTTTTCCTTTAGCATCCTTCCGTAAGTCATTTCTTCATCTTTTATGTACCCATAATACATTACCTACACCAGAGTTTCTCAAACTTTAATGTGCATATGAACCACGTGGAGTGGAACCTGAGCTCTGTAGTTCTACCAGCTCCCAGGTGCTGTCCATGCTGCTGGTCTGCGAGGACCCCACTGTTGAGTAGCAAGGTCATCATTTTTCTCATTTCATCAACTAGAAAAATAACTATATAAAGAAGAAAAGTGAGTTATTCTCCCTTTTGGAATTTCCATAGCACCTAATACAGGGCTGTGCAGCTGTTCAATACCAGCTAGCTAGATAAAAATCCCCATTTTTTATTTAGTTATTTATGGAGTGCCTACTATGTGCGTGGCCCTGGAGTACGTCTGAAGGACAATGGTGCTTATTTGCTGAATTTCATGGTTTGATAGAGGACTTGAGGAATAGCATTTGAAGACAAGGCTGTGGCCACTTGTACTGTCAAACAGCTGATTGAATGTTACCTTTAGTTTTCCAAAAGATGTTCCCACACTAGAAAGAACAGAGCATTAGTTTCCGAAAAGTTTCAGAGACTAGGATTGACATTTTGCTCATAAGATTCCTGCGCAGGTTTTAATGTATTCCCTTGATGTTTATGACAGACACAGCCCCATTCTGCCCAGTGTTGACAGCGCCAGTCCAGCATAGTGATGAAGAGGGATTTGTTTCCAGGAGGAGGAAACATAAAATAGTCTACGAGGCACTCTTATCCCCGATTGTTACGGTTCAGC
>NW_006790311.1:3724534-3727707 GCF_000442215.2 Lipotes vexillifer | reverse complement strand
GGTTCAGCAATTTAAAACCATCTTATATTCTTTGTCTCTTTCAGGAGATACTAGTGAGTGACTCGTAATATTACAATAACAGGAGTCCATTTGTAGTATTCTAAGAGAGGTTAGTTGAGCTATGTCAATTCATACAGAACCTGAAAGCGTTATGCTTAATTAGGAGATGAGAGTTTTCAGAGAAATAGGAGATGGATATGAGTCATTTTCAAGCCTCTATTCAGGTAAGAGTTGGGGGATTGTTAGCAGTAAAGGCGGGGAGAAACAAGACTGACGCGTTCACTCATCTGTGAGTTGATGCCTCATGAACTTAGTGAAAGAGTTGGTGGATTGAGTTTAAGCCCCAGAAGCCAATAGCACATGGATCAGAGCATGGGCTGCTGGGGGGGGGGGGGTGCGGGCTCCTTGAAATAAGAAGGAATGCTTATTACTGTCATGTTGGAATACTGAGTCAAGAAAATGAGGTTCTTACAGAGTTAGGAATGAGAGAGAGAAACCATCTTCAATTCTGTTTACCAATTTATTTTCTACTTATGGTAACCACAGAGTTTCCTTGGGGGAGTGAGGATTGTTCAGCTATCTAAAGCTGCTTACATTTGAGTTCTTGGAGAACAGGACTCGGTAGCTTTTGTTACACTGCCAGATCAAGGGAGAGATCTAAAATGATTTGAAAACTACAAATGGACTACTCAAGAGAATTAGAAAGAAGATACTGGAAGACAATAGACTCATCAATGGGGTATGTCTGTTAGTTTAGAGAGAAATATGATTGTGCTTGCAGTTAACATTAAAGAAATCTAACCTTGGGGTTGCATACGGACACATGTCATCACAGGTGATGTCCCTTTATTTTGTCCCAGAGATATCTTCACTGTCTTGGATAAACTCAAGCACTGAGACATAACTCTTCACATACTAACTGTTCACGTACAGGTCTTTCCTTCATTCAGTCAACAGGAGTATTGCACGTCTCTGATGTGCCAGCTAAAGAGACACAGTCCCTACTCTCTAGCAACTCATGATGCAGGAGCAGGAACTGAGATGCAGGAAGTACTCTGAACTTTGGCCGGTACCTTGTGAAAGTGAATCCCATGCTGGAGGACCGAGAATGTCGATCTAACTGACAAGAAGTTTTAGGGAAAGCTCCCTGAAAGTGGTAACGCTCAGTCTGAGTCTTTAAAAACAGATTTACATGTCATTTGGAAAGAAGAAATTCAAACTCTTTCCATTGCACATGAAAGATGTTGCCTCGGTGACATGGGTGACACTGTTGTCTTTAGTTTGGCAAAGGTGCTGTCATTCGGGGAAAGTGTCCTTGGAATGGCTAGTCCTATTGGAAACCGAATTCTTTTTGTCCTGCATTCCAGTCCAACTTGCAAAGAGGAAAAAAATGCATCATCTATATTTTCTGTGACAGCTTTATTGCACTTTCGTATTCCCCGTGTGCAGGCTTCACATGTTATAGCCATAATTCTTGACCTGTAGGCTAACACAAAGATGAGAGGGCAAGGTCAAATTTAAATCACAACGGGTGTGTTGGTGGCACTATAATTCTGGCTTCTCTCTTATGGAAGGAAGTTTGTCAATATGTATTCAAATATAGAATGTACACTGTACATATCCTTTGTCCCCAAAATACCACTTTTGTCATTTAATGGGAATAGGAAATATTTTAGGAACTTTTGTAATGACAAGGAATTGGGAACAAATAAATTTTACGGTAATAAGAGGCTCATTAAGAAAAGTATGATGCATACATACAATAGAATCCTGGACAGCTGTATACTTTGGGATGTACGACTATATTTATTGACATAGAAAACTATCCATAACATCATGCAAATGTCAGTGAACAAAGCAGATTGCAAAACAGCATGTAGAGAATAATATCGTGAAGGTAAAATTCTGATCATGTGTGTATTTGTATGGACACATTAAAAAATACCCAGCAGGACTTCCCTGATGGTCCAGTGGTTAAGACTTCACCTTCCAATGCAGAAGGTGCAGGTTCGATCCCTGGTCAGGGAGTTAGGATCGCACATGCCTCGTGGCCAAAAAACCAAAAAAAAAACCATAAAACAGAAGCAATGTTGTGACAAATTCAATAAAGACTTAAAAAAAAAAAATACCCAGCAGAATGTTGAATAAAGTATTAGTACAATTATCTCCAGATGGTAGAATTTCAGGTGATTTTGACATTCATGATAGACTTTTCTGTATTTTTCTTGTAATTTTTTCAATAAATATATATATTTTGGTAAAAATTATTTTCAAAAGAAAAAATTTTGAAGTGTGGTTTATGGGGTTATTTACCTAAAGGCCTAGTCTTTCTTTGAAGAGCATATAACCCCAATGAAAAACCCTTAAGTGATGTCACAGTTATCACCTAGACATGCAGCCAAGCAGGGGCAGAGTTGATAGGAACTGGATTCAGCTTCCCCTAAGGCTGGTCTCTGGGATTCCCTGCTCTTCTGCTGCCTTGGTCTGAAACACCCCTCCAAGTCCCCCTCCTCCCTTCCTTCTGTGTGTCACCCTCCCCACCCCTGGAGAGACCTGGATGGAAGGAAGTGTCAGCCTGTAGATTCTGGCCTGCGTCCTGGGCTTGTTCGGGGCAGGAGTCTCCAGGGGCGGTCACGTGTTTTAGGAAGAATCGAGATCTCTCCAGAGTCCCAAAGGCTTTACTGGATGCGAGATGCTCACGGAAACCAAACTGCTACCTGTTTTTCCCTCTGCATGGTTTGCCCATTTTTATCCTGAAAGTCCAGGGTGGTGAGGATAGACAGGAGAGGTGGCTGGTGGGCTAGTGTCAGTCTCAGCTTGGCCCGAGTCCTTGCCCCACCCCTGTAAAAAAAGGGGCTTAAGTGAGTTCAGGTGTTTGTAAAAATTTTGTAACTTACACTCTCATATTCAACAGTTATTTGAGTGCCAGCTGCCTATCAACACTGGCCTAGGATCTAGGGATTCGGAGTGAAGAAATACACTAAACTTTGTCCTCAACGGACTTAAATTCTAGTGGGGTAGGAGTCGGGGACACAAGAAAGAAGCAGCTGAGTGTCAGACCAGGAGCAGGAAGCTGCTGTTGACATGGGGTGGTTGAAAGGCTTCTGGATGAGGCGAAGTTGAATGGCTAGTGAATAAAGGGAAAGAGGTCTCACTTAGAAAGGGGATCACGA
>NW_006790311.1:3721957-3724524 GCF_000442215.2 Lipotes vexillifer | reverse complement strand
TGGCTAGTGAATAAAAGGAAAGAGTTCTCACTTAGAAAGGGGATCACGAAACAAACCTATTATTTCCAGTGAATCTCCATTCAGATCTGCAGTCTATTCAGATTCTCTGATTGGAGAATCGAATACATTTGCTTCTGATCTATCTCTTACATGTTCAGTCTTGGGAGACCAATTTATTTGTTCATTCATTCTTTCATTCATTTACTAATTGAAAAAAAAAAAAGAATTGTATGATACCCCTCAGTCTGTCTTACATTCTGGAGATATAAAGATGAAAAAGGCATAGTGTCTGTCTTCAAGTAGCTCTGAGTTGAGTGGGAGAGGCGGGTAGAAACAGGCATTTATAAAACAGTATGTTGTGCGCAGTGAGGGAAACACACGTGGGGAACACAGAGAAGGGACAGCCAGCCCAGGCTGGGGTAAACAGCAGTTCAAGAAGGATCCCTGGTGGCTAAAACTTCTGAGATGAATCTAAAAGCTTCAGGAGAAGGGGTTAATTAGTCCTGAGGAGCAGGGGTGTAGCAGGGCGTTTCTAACAGAGGTGACTGGGGGAGAAGGGCAGGGACGTGAGAAATAGCACCAGCTGCCTAAGAAAACACCAGAGTCCTGGTTGGAGGAGTGGAGACATCAGTGCGGTGGTGAGGAATGGAGCTACAGTGGATCCTGGAGGCCGGGGAGGACCACTTGGGTCCTGGAGGCCGGGGAGGACCACAGCTGGGAGCCCAGCTGTCTCTTAAGTACAAACTCACTGAGGACAACTTTAGTCTGCTGCTCCAGCACTGCTGGTCCCATTCAAGGAAATGAATGCAGTTCTTCACGGCTCTCTGTTACCAAGGGTTCAAACCATTTCTGCATTCAGACAAGCCTCCGGATGCCTCTAGGCTGAGGAGTAAATCTGAACTCACACAGTTGTTTTGTGTTTAGGCATAAATGTTTATAATGCCAAGACAAAAAAGTCTGTCCAGCCGATGTCCAAATAGCTGTCATGTGGGAGGGAATTCTCCTCAGCCAACACATCAAAAAACTTTTTTTTTACCCAAACAGTTTTTCTGAAAGGGTTTACATCTACAGCAGCTGGTCTGTGTCACCATCTACAAGTGGAAACAGGGCGGGCTCTTTTTTTCTTTCTCCAGAAAATAATGAAGCGGTCATCCATTTCTGTCCCAGAGTTATTTCCTGAGATGAGAACCCTTGAGTGCCCTGGCAACTCCCTCTTTCCAGCTTCCTCCATGGGCAAAGGACTTTTCCCCAAGGGGAGCGTCAGTCACAGAGCATGAAGCTTCGAGAATTCAGCCCAGCTCAGGATGGACCATATGTGGGCCCACGGGGTTCCTCACTCACTCTGTCCATCAGAAAGAGAAAACACATTTCCCCTAAACCTTTTTCCCAGCTCCGAGGACAGTTGTTAGGAGGAGGAATGCTGATCTTGGTGCCTCTGAGCTGGGCTTCAGGACAAGGCTGCTGATTCCAAAAGTGCTTTCTTTTACAAAGGTGTAAGTCTAATAGAAATTTAGGTGGGTAAATGTCTTCTGCTGCTCCTGAGAGTCTAGGGAGGATCCATAGGGCCATGTGGTCACACCTCGCACTGTGCAGTCTTCCATGGTTTGCTGTTCCCCAGTCTTTGGCAAAACGGACTGCTTATTTTCTTCCATATTGTTGGTAACCTCCTCACCACCTTGTATTTTAGTTCTGTGGGAGCCCATCTTCCCCACTGCCTGCAGATGGAGATCTGTCTTTCTCAGCTTTGTCCCGGGTCTGATAGAATGTAAGGTCCAAGAGGTCCGGGGTCTTTGTTCACCTGTGTATCTCCAGCACCCAGAACAGTGCCTGGCACATAGCAGTCATAGGGTAATTATTTACTGAATGATTAACAAGTTCCTGGCAAAGGAAGCCTTTGACGTGCCTGTTGAATAATTGGGGTCTGTGGTGACTCAGGGGGCCCCGGGGGGGGGGCTTTTTGGGAGGAAATTGGAGGGCTGGATGGGTTGCACAAAGCAGCACTGCCACACCTGGACATTTCCCAAAGGTTTAGGTTGCCCTGTGGGTCCCTGGAGGGATGAGCAACTTTTTCCTACGGAATCAGATCTTGGTTATGCCATTCTCAGTATGACACAATCTATGTTGTCAACTTTGAAGTCTCATCTCTGAGTAGATCCAAAACTGTGAAGTGCAGGTGGATGGGTGAATGATGACTCATTAGGACTTTAAAATTTGAATTTAAGACGAAAAGCAGCAACGCTTCTGTACAATATATGGGCGGTGTCCACACTGACCTGTGGTAGGCTTCTTCTTACTCCAGGCCCTCTACCCAGCGCAGGGTCTGATACTTGGTAGCTGCTTACTATTTTTAGAAAGAAGCACTGAAGAGGGGACCACGGCTCCAGATGGGAACAGTGTCCTTGGACTAGAGACTTGGATCTTTTTCTACTCTTTTGCTTTGCCACCTGGGAATTCTTCCTAAGGGCCATTTTTGGCAATCAAGTCCCTGGAAAGCTAGAAAACAACATCTTGATGAACATAGGTATCCTTAGCTATTTTACTTTTTTTTTTTTTTTTTTTTTTTTTTT
>NW_006790311.1:3712841-3720932 GCF_000442215.2 Lipotes vexillifer | reverse complement strand
CGGACTGGGGCACGACCCCGCGTCCCCTGCATCGGCAGGCGGACTCCCAACCACTGCGCCACCAGGGAAGCCCTGTTTTACTTTTTTAAAATTAATATTAATTTGACTGCTTCTGCTTTGGCGAGAAAAGACATCATAAAAAGGTGCCGTTTTAGTTAAGAACAATAAGCACAGCTCTGGGATAATTTACGTCTTCAGAAGATTTTTAACTTACTTCTCAACTGTATGATATTAGTTGCTATGTGATGGTAGCCCTTAGTCAGTATAACTTTGTAGTGCAGAACTTTAATTATGTTATTTATTTATTTTTGAAGTCTAGCTTTTTTTTTTTTTTTGTCTCCTTGGCCACGCCGCATGGCATGTCGCATCTTAGTTCCCCAACCAGGGATCAAACCTGTGCCCACTGCAGTGGAAGCACAGAGTCTTAACCACTGGACCACCAGGGAAGTCCCTTAACTATGTTATTTAAATACATTTCCTATGAAAGAAGATATATACGCTCATTGGCTGTCAAGCTGTATCAAGATGGTGAACAAAGTTATAAATTGAACATAAGACATATCATATTCTTTATATTTCTTGAAATGGGGTCAGTGGCTTTAATTATTCCCAAGAATAAAGGAAAAGGACAGATAAATACAAAGTGGAAAGTAGCTAAGTGGAAACTCAAATGCACTCCCTAACAATAGGAATTTGGCCTCTGAATGGCATACCTAGGAATTTAATCTTCTAAATCATTCAAGAAAGACATTTTTTTAGTGTGTAATATTGAACTTATTAAAGTGTGTAAAGTAGTGTGCTTTAGAGAGCGCTTGGCTCAACAGAAATGTTTGTATATAAACGATTTTCCTGATGACCGACAGCTAACTGGAAAGTCCCTTCAGCTAGAACATTCCTCAAACGTGATGATCATTCAGACTTTGAACAGAGATAGTAGCTCTCAACAAGACATTTAATTAGCCCTTCTGCTTCTTTCAAGGTGGATAATGTTCACTCCCCTTTTCGGGTCTTCTCTCTGCTTCTCTGTCTCAGGGTTCTGGTTGACATGCCTCCTCGATGGAGGTTTTCCAACCCTCTTTTCTCCAATCTTTTCTCTATTCCATCCTTCATCAGTTGATAAATGCCACACTTCGTATATGGAGGGCCAGACCTGGTTGGGGGTGGAGGGAGGGAGATATAGGAATGGAAATGTTTCTAAAAAAGACACACAAGACCCATTCCTGCCCAGAAACCCTCTAAAGGGTCTTTTTATGGACTCTGACTGCTTACGGTCTGCAGCAGCCATCACCATCCAGGCTACCTTGCAGTCAGGGGACGGGCTCTGTCTGGGGTCTGCCTTACTCTCTGTTGGTCACTTTGTTTTTCTACGTTTTAATTTCTTTCTCTGTAATACAAAGAAATGAACGCCGTGGCTCCTAAGGAGACCTGCTCCGAGCCCTCCTTTGGTTGCTGGTCCACGCATGTTCTGCACCCAGTGGCTCAGTGAATGGTTTTTCCTACACAGGTGCTGACGGCGTGATGAGCTACTTCGTGGAGTCTGCAGTGAGTGGCCCTGCCCCCTACTCAGCGGTGCGACCTGCAGCAGTGGTAAGTGGGACCCCCTTCCCTGCCCTCCCCCTGCCCACCGTGCCGTCCCCTCTCCTCCGTCGGTTCCTGCTTTCTCATCTCTCCGAGACAGAAGCAGCTGGGGACCCAACTCCACAGTTGGAATGAGCTTTGAGTTTTTTGGAGGGGTTACCTTGTGAGATTATCTGTCTTTTTGTCACCGTATAAAGTGAAACATCCAAGACTGATAGATTTATTGAGAAAGATTTTTGTGTTGCAGAGAATATGACTCAAACATGAGTAACAGTTAAAGCCAGGTGATTTTTCACAGCTCAGTTCATTTGGTGAAGATTTTTCACACATTGAGGTACCTAAGACCTATTCTTAGCATAATTGAACTTATTTTTCTCCTCATACATAAAAGCTAAAATATACAAGCATTCTAATCACAGAATTTGAAACTGGAAATAAAATACGACAACAAATTAGTAGGAAAAATTCCTGAGTCCTAGAATAAGAGGGGTAAAAGGAACTTTAAAACTGGACTAAAGGATTTTTGCTCTTAGGGACGAAGGCTTTCACCCAAGCTATGTGCTGATCAGTTGAAATATTCAGCTAAATTTCTTATAAATTTACTGTGTTGAGAGATCCCATAATGCTGTCATTCAACGATTCCAATGTTAAGTGAACTTTTAATATTAGCATTGAATCATTAACTATTGATTCTAAATTCTGCGTGTTTTTGTATAAAGATAGCTGTCATAAATGTTGAACTTTTTTTACTTAATCTGGATATGGACAGATGAGTTTACTGTTAACTCTTCCAAATACGTTTATGGGTCTACATAGACGCCAGTCAACCAGAGCTCTTTTTTGACTGCAGGCTTTGTCCAGTCTGAGGTTCTGCAGAATTTTTAACTGGTACCCTTCAGTTTGCCATGACCTTTCACTGTAATTGTATATCAAAAGGTCTGATGTGTTTGAAAATTATTTTCTGTAGTATTGAAAAAATAATACTTAAAAAGGTATTTTATGTTCAAGGAATGATTAACACGTCTTTCTTCACTGGCTGTTCTGTAATACATATTTCTTCTTTCTTAAGTGGCTTCTGTTTTCATATAAACGCCATTCACTATTAAAAACTTAGAATCAGGAAAACGTTTAGAGTACAATTTACTTCAGAACTATGTGTAAAACACACACACACATAACAAGTCCAGACCAAAAGTTATTCCATTCTGCTTAGAAATTGCCAAGAGGCTTGCTAAGGTCCATAGGGCTGGAGGCATTGCCAGGGAAAGGCTCCTTCTGCTTCTCACACAAAGGTTATCATCTAAGGTCAGTACAAATGACACTAAAGTTTTCTTAAAGGTGATTTTGTAGAGATTTGTTAAAGTAAACGAGGATATTGTGATTTCATGGCAAAATGTGTCATTGACTTGGAAAGGTAGATTTAAAAGCCAGCCTATGCATATACCCTGAGAAAACCAAAATTCAAAAAGAGTCCTGTACCACAATGTTCATTGCAGCTCTATTTACACTAGCCAGGACATGGAAGCAACCTAACTGTCCATCGGCAGACGAATGGATAAAGAAGATGTGGCACATATATACCATGGAATATTACTCAGCCATGAAAAGAAACGAAATTGAGTTATTTGTAGTGAGGTGGATGGACCTAGAGTCTGTCGTACAGAGTGAAGTCAGTCAGAAAGAGTAAAACAAATACCGTATGCTAACACATATATATGGAATCCAAAAACAATGATTCTGATGAACCTAGGGGCAGGACAGGAATTAAAAAAAAAACCCTGCCAGCCTAATTCTTTTTGCCTGTATTATTGTAATCCAATTAAAAAAGTTTAATAACCTGTCGGAAAAAGTGAAGCCATGTGAATTTGCATTTATTTTATTTTAGGCACTGAAATAAATTTTATTACAAGTATACATATTGCAGGTATAATATTAAGTTATCCTAGACAGGGCATCTGGAAATTGTATGAGATTTAGAAAAAAACCAAGAATAACTCTTAAGTGTGTATTTTCAACTGAAGACCCCAGCCCTGGCTGAATACCCTGGATATTTTTAAGGCCTTTTGAATGGTTTCCACTGGTTTCACAACAAAGAACGCATTTATCCCCAAACCCAGCAGCCATACCTGAAAAACGTTATCAGCACGTGGGATCCTTTTCACTCCCATATTTCAGAGTTGCTTGGGTAATAGCAGAAAGTTACATGGGAGAACTTCTATGTCATTGTTCCAGCACTTTCGCTCATAACTTCTCTGTGGGCCTCAGTTTCTCCATCACTGGAACTGGTTAGGCAAACTTTCAGAACCATAGAACATGCAGAAAAGTCCTCTGACTTCTTCACTGACGTCCTTTTTAATTAAAAAAAAAAAAAAGGTAAATAGGGCTTCCCTGGTGGCGCAGTGGTTGAGAGTCCGCCTGCCGATGCAGGGGACATGGGTTCGTGCCCCGGTCCAGGAAGATCCTGCATGCGGCGGAGCGGCTGGGCCCGTGAGCCTGTGTGTCCGGAGCCTGTGCTCCGCAACGGGAGAGGCCACAACAGTCAGAGGCCCGCGTACCGCCAAAAAGAAAAAAAGAAGGTAAATAAAATTGATGAGTACCAGCTCAAGTTCAGTGAGCCAGCTCCTACAGATAACCTCCATCCAACTTTAGGCTGGGCTGTAATAACAGTCAAAGAATCTGTACATTGTGTACAGAATATAACTTTGGGACATTGGCATAAGAGAAACTAGCAAACCTCACACTCTCAATCCCAATCTAAGATTTCGCGGAGGAGCGAGTACAGCTTCATTGACTTTCCCAGACAAGAACTTTAACGTCCCAGGCACCTGAGTCTTCTCAGTTCTCTTGGAGCCTCACTGTCCGGAGCTCAACCAGTGGTGCTTAATCTGATCATTCAGGTCCTCCTGCCCGGCGCCCTGGTCTCTGGGTTAGTTAGCCTGGGCCACCAAGAAGAGAAACTGTCTCAGGCATGGGAAGTTTGAGGGTGAAAGGGAAACCATAAGGACAGTGGGTTTTTAATCTGGGGCTGATTTTTTTAAACATCTTTATCGGCGTATAATTGCTTTACAATCTGGGGGCGATTTTGCCCCCAGGGGATATTTGGTGATATTTTTGGTTGTCAGAACTTGATGGGCACGGGTGCTCCTGGCATCCAGAGGGTAGAGGCCAGGGATGCAGCTAAGCATCCTGCACTGCACAGTCCAGTTCCCCATGACAAAGAATTGTCCAGCCTCAAATGTCAGTAGTGCTGAGGTTGAGAAGCCCTGCCCTAGAATACACACAAGATCAGGTTTGAAGGTGGGGTGGTACTGTGTGTATTTACTTGTAATTATTGCGTTAGAAAGGGAAATCTTAAAAAAGAAAAAAAAAGTGAGACTATATCCATGTTATGAGGGGTTCTGCTAAGCAGGCTGCTTTAGTTTTTCAAAAAACAATCTTCTAAACTAGGACACGAATATTTTCCAGGCTCTGAAGACTGCTAAATCTCAGATTCCTTATTTGTGTGTTAGAGGTAGCATTAGTGTGATTTGATCATTTGCCGTACCAGGGGAAGCCTTAAAATAATCACAGCAACAGTTGTAAATTCATCCCATACTTTGGGTACTGGCCATTGTACACAGAACTCACATTATCTGCCTCGAGACCCCTTCGTCAAAAGCAGGACACAAGTTGTCTCCCTTGTAAGGTCAGCCTCTCGGGAGACCTTCATGAAAGAAGTGATATCACAGCTGGGGTGGTAGGGAAATGACACTTCTGGAAGTTGTCTGGCCATTGTGTTGGAGGGGGTGACGTTTTCAGGTACTTATATGGGTTGTGTGTCAGGGACCCTTTCATCCAAGGGGAGGAAGCACTCCTTCCTGTTATGCTGGCTCAGTGAGCCCGCCGTGAGCCCTGGAAGTCCCTCGAAGCCCTGGTCCTCTCCTGTGTCATCCTCCCCTTCATGCCGCTGAGTTCGCAGAGCTGGGGGAGGGCCGGCCTAGGAGGATGGGCTGCCCCTCATTTTGACCAAACACGTCCTTGTCCTTGGCTACCTCCCCAGCAAGGAGGATGCGGAGGAGGTCCTTGAGGATCGACGGCCCCTGAGCCATGTGAGCTTAGGAAGCACCTTGAACTGTACAGAGGGAAGGAATAGAAGACTGCCCACTCACCTGCTCTCAGCGCTCAGGCCTTTGGGAGTGTAGCGATATGCCAGACAAGTAACTGTCCAGAGGGCCAGACCACATGGAAGGCTCTGAGCCTCTGTGGGACACAGCCCGGCCAGGTACCATGGAAGGCACTTAGGCTTTGGAGTCAGAAAGACCTGAGTTAAATTCTCGTCTGTTACTCCTCAGCCATGTGACCTTGGGCACATTACTCCCTCTGAACCTCAATGTCCTCATCTGTAAAATAAGCACAGAGTGTAACTTACCATAGCAGGTCATTGTGATACCAGCCACAAACACGACCTCAGTTAATTCCCTTTCCCTGTGTTTACCATCACTTCTCTATTTTTCTCTGGATTATTTGATCGTGTGAGATGGTCACATACAGGGAGGAGTGGAGATGGTTCCACTGACTGCCCATACAAGGGTGTTTCCAGAGCAAGATGGGGCTATGGGGGTCAAGATGGAGACATTCTTGTTGAGAAACCTCCTTGCTTCATCTGTACCCTGCACTGGAAATAGCTCCCCTGCCACCAGATCAAAGTTCTCTTGTAATGGGCTGGTGGTTTACAACCCCATTGTGTAAACAGACCTGGTTCTCTTATCTTGAGTAATTGCAGTTTAATTGGGCTTCCTTGGGAAGCAATTCCCTTCTTAGCCAGTGCTGTTCGCACTCTTCACCTCCACCCCACACGCCTTAGGATGTGTTCACAGGGGTGTCTGTGCAGTCCCTGCGCTTCTTGGGAATTTGGGGAGGGCTGGTGCTTGTTTCTATGAAGCTTAGCACACATGCCTTTTCCTTCTCTCTGGGAATCCTGGAGAGCAGTGGATAAGGTATTCCAGATTAGAGAAATGAGAATACAGAAAAAGAAATTTAGAATGTAAATGGAAACTGGGAAAGAAAATTTTTTCTTGTTGCTTGGGGTGGTGATGGCTTTACCTCTGCAGAGGTTGCTGGAACATTATGTTTAAGAAATGATCTATAGCCATAACTCTTAGTGGTAGTCAGAAAAAGTGAAGGAAAAAAGAGATGTGTATTTTTCCAGCATCTTAGAAAGTTGGGATTTTCTAAGATACTGGGTTCAGTTAGCACAAACTGGGGAATTTTAGAGCCAGACTATAACCTAGAGGCCATCTCCCAATATCAGGAAATTCAGGCCCTGAGAGGTTAAATTAAGTTGCCTGAGCTTAGAAGTATGATCTGGAATATGGTCCAGATCTCCCAGCTCCTGGTTTAGGACACTCCTTACCATCAAATGCATCTTGATCATTCTGAAGAAATGTGGAGATGGATAAGGATTTATGACAATTCATGGATTCATATGCTTTATTCATGCTGAATTGAATTTAGGACAAAAAACCCCCAGAACTCCATTTTGTAGAGCACTGAGCAAATCGAAATTCCTGCCCAGCTTTTCCACCATGGGAGGTTCTCCCAATGGCCTATCAGGAGGCTCTGAGTCAGCTTCACCCTCCGTCTCCACACTTGGGATGGATGCCTGGGGCTGGCACCCCATGGAGTCACTGGGAGTCTGAAGGCTTCCCGCTAAGCGAGTGGAAGCTGACGTGTGACATGCATCACACCCCATATCTCTCAGCAAGAGAATGTCAAGTCCAGGCGCCCAGAACTGGGGCAGGTCCCACCGAGAAATGTCTTGAGTGGAGGGGACTGTGGTCTCAGGCTGGCGTAAGAAGCTGCAGCATCGGTCACTGCCCACCTCCCCTGCCTTGGTCTGCAGCCCCAGGCCAGGGGGCGTCTCAGGGTGGCCTCAGCTGTGGTCCATGTGGCCCGTGTGGAGGCCAAGCACAGCTTTTCATGGAGAGCAGAATCCGCTGTTCCCATCTCTGCTCTCTCTGTGCTTCAGATTCTTTTCTGTCTCAGAAACCTACAATGGTCTGGCCTGCCCTTTCGCCAAGGCCCAAGCCCATCATTCTTATTGTTTTAAAAAGAATTTCCTGGCCTTGAGTCTAAAATTAAATCGCCCTTTGAGGGTTGCCTATTTTGTCTGTTCCTGCCTCTCCTGTGGCTGCAGCACCCTCTCCCCCTCCCCCTTGGTGGGAGAGCAGAGGGGTGTTTCCGTGTTGCCTTTTATCCTTTCTCGAGGGAGCAGGATGCATGTGCCCCCCTGAAGCAGAGGTGCCCCAGACTCCTCCCCAGAGATGCCAAAATCGCTTCTCCGTGAATGTAAAGAGGTGCTGGCTGGTCTAGCATCTTCTGAGGATGAGGAAGCCCAAACTCGATGACAGGCCTGCGGAGTCGGTCAGGCCAGCCTGGGAGGGCAACTGCCTGCAACGAGGTGAAAGGTTTTAAGATGAGAAGTTCCCCATTTATTGCACAGACTTGCACCTAGCATGTGAGAGCCCCTGGATG
>NW_006790311.1:3699192-3712782 GCF_000442215.2 Lipotes vexillifer | reverse complement strand
TCAGCAGCTAGGCAGGCACTTCCTAACTTCACTTTCTCTACTGAAAAATGGGAAAGGTGGTGGCAGAACGGCATGTGAGCACATTTCAGGGAAGAATGAAGACAAGCGACATGAAGGTGTTAATGCATCTCAAGGGGACGTTGTATGTCATGAAGCTAAATGATAACTTCCGGTTCTCTAGGCTTTTTTTTCCACCCTGGGGTGGTTTTTTTTTTTTTAATCAAATGAAAGTTGTCAGTTACAAGGTCAGGAGAAAGAATGTGGATGGATCAGCAAAAAGGAGACTTGCAGTTGGAAAGGAACTTGGTGATCACTGGGGCCAACCTCCTCAGGAAGCAAAGGTTTAAGGAGGTTAAGAGACGGGCTGGAGGCTACGCAGCTCCTTAGGGGCAGAGCAGGACTCAGACCCAGGCTTCCTGATTTCCAGTCTCCTGTCTTCCTACCAGAGGGTATGAACATCTATGCCAGGCCTAGAATGATGCGGAGTTATCCCCGTGGATGGCAAACCCCTGTGCTCATCCATCCAGTGTTAACTCAGCTTTGCGTCTGGGCATGTATATTTTTTTAAGCAGCAGGATCTAGAAATATTTATGTGTCTTATATGTTTACGGCCCGGTACTAAGGCTAAACCCTAAAATTCTGAAGTCAGTTAAAGGAAAGACAGATGCACTCCCACAGAGTTTGTGCTCTGAGTGACACATACACGAGAAGGGTCAGGAAGGGTTTGCGGAGCAAATGCCTGGACATTTAAGGCTGCTTGGCTCAAGACAGAAACGAACTCTTACAGAGATGCCGCCGCCATCAGTTTGCGATGTAGTGTTGAAAAACTACTCCCCTGTTTCCTCTTTTCCAACGGGGGGGGGGGGGTGTCTTTGGAGGGGGTGGAGGGAAGGAAGCCTCTGGGCAGAGGCAATGCTGGGAGGTTTGGCAGGGCTGGGGGGTAGGTGAAGAGCAGCCACAGGGAGGGGGCCATGTGGGTGGGGCGGGGAGATGGGGGACCCTGGTGGAAGCATCGGAGAGGGGAACCGGCGGGACAGGGGAACAAGGGGGACATAATACCATACATGAAGCCCTGACTGCAGCAGGGGGCAGTGGTCGGCTGTGGTGGTGACGTCACCGCTGGCTCACCTTGGAGCAGAGACAAGTGTGTGTCCCTCGTCCTAGTAGTTTCCAGACTTCAGGGCTTTTATGCAATTTCTTTCCAGAATCGAAAGGCAAAGCATTTAGGCTGCAGGCTCGAGTCCTCTGAAGCCTCTCAGAGGATGAGGACAGAAGTGCTGGTCCCTGGAGATGGGGTGGGGGGGGCTCATCACAGCGTGTGACACAGCAGGGCAGGAGTGCGTGCTCTCCTGAGACACCCAGGGCACCCAGGCCCTCCAAGGCTGTGTGGATACCACCCTCTCCTTAGCAGCCGCTTGCTAACCCACACGGTTCTGAAGCTCTGCCCTTGGTGTCTCCCACACCGAGCACTTTTGTGTTTGTCCTCCTGTGTCTTTAACTGGCCCTTCTTTGTTGTTTCTCCCTTACTTTTCCTCCCAACGAAAGGCAACTTTATAGATCCATTTTTTCAAAAGTGAAATATAATTGACTTAATATTATATTAATTTCAAGTGAACATAGTGATTCAATATTTTTATACATTACAAAAAGGTCACCACGATAAGTCTAGTAACTGTCTGTCCTCATACAAACTTATTACAGTATTACTGACTATATTCCCTATGCTGTACACTGTAGTCTCCTGACTTACTTATCTGATAACTGCTCTGAATCCCCTTCACTTATTTCACTCATCCCTCCACCCCACCTCCTCTCTGGCCACCACCAGTTTGTTTTCTGCATCTGTGAGTCTGTTTCTGTTTTGTTATTGATCATTTGTTTTATTTTTTGGATTCCACATGTAAGTGGAATCATACAGTATTTGTCTTTCTCTGTGTGACTTATTTCACTCAGCATAATACCCTCTAGGTCCATTCATGTTGTTGCAAATGGCAAGATTCTATTCTTTTTCTTGGCTGAGTAGTATTCCGGTGTGTGTGTGTGTGTGTGTGTGTGTGTGTGTGTATCTTATCTTTATCCATGCATCCATCAGTGTGCAGTTAGGTTGCTTCTATATCTTAGTAATTGTAAATAATGCTGCAGTAAACATTGGCGTGCACATATCTTTTCAAATTAGTGTTTTTGTTTTCTTTGGATAAATACCCAGAAATGCAATTGCTGGATGGTGTGGTAGAGCCATTTCTGATCCTTTTTCTTTTCTTTTTAACTGCCATTTCCCCTGACTCTATACTTTAACTAGATCCTTTACACTTCTAGATCTAACTGTATCCTTTCCTGTCTTCTCCTGTCATGCTGCCACATTAGGGACCTCTGTACCAAATTGCTCTGCCATCTCTCCATCTGAACACAACCAAAAGAGAAATATTCTTCCAACCTCCTTACTTCCGTACTTAAACTCACCATTTTCACTATCATAAAAGCAAGCAATCTAAGCATGATCTTGGATCCCCCCTTGCCTTCATCTCCTATGAGTCATAAAATCATGTTGACTCTTCCTTTGAAACGTATCTTACACTTCTTGTTTCCTCTTCACCTCTACATTCATGACCTTAATCCGACTCTTCGTAACTGGCCACTGCTCAGCACAGGCACTGAGGGGAAGCATTCAAATGGGGGCGAAGCCGAAGGGTGGCCCCCAAACACAGTACTCAGGCTACGTAAAACTTAATGCAATAATTTTGACAATCAAAATGAATGCAAAAATTATTAAAAGAACTAAAAAATTTAAATACACTGAGGGGGACTTCCCTGGTGGCACAGTGGTTAAGAATCCGCCTGACAATGCAGGGGACAGGGGTTCAATCCCTGGTCCGGGAGGATCCCACATGCCGCGGAGCAACTAAGCCCGTGCGCCACAACTACTGAGCCTGCGCTCTAGAGCCCACGAGCCACAACTACTGAGCCTGCATGCCCAGAGCCCGTGCTCCGCAACAGGAGAAGCCACCGCGATGAGAAGCCCGCGCACCGCAACGAAGAGTAGCACCCGCTCGCTGCAACCAGAGAAAGCCCGCGCGCAGCAACGAAGACCCAACGCAGCCAAAAATAAATTGATGAAAAAAATAAATTAATATAAATAAATACAGTTAGGATCGGTAGTACTGATTTTTCCCTTTACGCCTCAGGCTGTGACCTGGCTCTGCAGGCACTGTGGCTGCCTTGTCATCCTCCTTACCTGCTCCTGCTAAGTCCATCCTACTTAGCACTATCCAATGGGTCCTTCTAGGACATCTTGAGTCACCATGTCACTCTTACGAGCTTTAATACAACCTCTAATGCCTTTCTCCTGCAGCCAAATTCTGGTCTGGTGTTTCTGGCCCTCAACACTGTCCCTCCAGCTCTCATTCTTGCTAGTTGCTCTCCATTGCAAGCGTTCTCATTACCATGAGCGCACTTTCCTCTCATGCTTGTCACTTCCAAACAGCAGTCCTTATCTCTCTATATCGCCAAGCCGAGTCTTTTGGATCCTTCCTTACATCGCCATCTACGTTCCTTGGCACCTTTAGGTGTGTCATCTTCTTCTGCTCTCTAGACCTCCATGTTCTAGGCTCAATCTTACTTGACCTTCCGGTTATTACCTTAATCTGCTTCCTCTAGGAAGTCTTACCTGCTGCCACTCTCCTTCCCCTACACATCGGTACTTAACCCTGTCACACCTCCTTCCTGTAATTTCCTGTTTACTAGTCTGTGCACTGCTGAGGGTAAAGTTCATATATTGCTCATACTGTATTCTTAGCATCTAACATAATAGTTGGCACAGACTGGTTGTGTGATACAGATTTGTTCACAAGCATCCATTATCATAATCCATCTAGTACTTACCATGGGATGGCAGCCTCCCTGCTTGAGCAATCCGAGCCACACAAGGTTCACGTTGCACAGATACAGGAAAAGACAGTCTGAAATCAGGTAGACCTCGACTAGAATTCTATCCCCATTATTTTACTAGCTGTGTGGTCTTTGGAAATTTACTTGCTCTCTGAAAGCCTCAATTTATTCTTCTGTAAAATGAAGATAAGAATACCAATCTTGCACAGCTATGTTGAGGATTAAACGTGATCATCTCTCCATCATGCTTAGATCACTGATGGGCATGGGGTGGTGTGCGACGTATGTTAGTTCCTTTCAATAATCCCCTGTGGGATGAATGAGTGAGGACAGTTCAGATGGGCTCCCTAAACTGTGATGGGGGCTAGGAGGGTTGCTTGCATCTCCTGAACTCACCTCCATTCTCCAGCAGCCAGGAAAGGAAGATGTTGACTTGAACTTGTTTTGGGTGGTGCCCTTGTCAAGCATGGAGGTGGGCACTTTGCTTCCCAGATTTCTGACTTGTTAATAAGCAGCTTCTTTCTCCTCAACTGAGAAGGTTTCATAATGAATTGGAACTGACTCTGTGGTTCTCTTGAGTAAAAATGTCATTTTCATACTCTGTGAAATAGGTATTCAGTCAGTTTGTGAAATGTCTAATAAACAGGCAGGTGTCTGGGTGACAAGGGTCATGATGCTCCCAGGAGCATCTGTGAGCAAAGATGTTCGTGGTTCATGGTAGGCTTGGTGCATTATCTCCTTCTCATTCGTAAAAATAGGTTCCCCTGGCACCACTGAGGACAGCTAAGGAGGAAATATGTCTTAAAAATAGACTTCCCTGGGGCTTCCCTGGTGGCGCAGTGGTTGAGAGTCCGCCTGCCGATGCAGGGGACATGGGTTCGAGCCCTGGTCTGGGAAGATCCCACATGCCACGGAGCAGCTAGGCCCGTGAGCCACAACTACTGAGCCTGCGCGTCTGGAGCCTGTGCTCCGCAACGGGAGAGGCCGCGATAGTGAGAGGCCCGCGCACCGCGATGAAGAGTGGCCCCCACTTGCCACAACTAGAGAAAGCCCTCGCACAGAAACGAAGACCCAACACAGCACAAATAAATAAATAAAAATAAAATTAAAATTAAAAAAAAAAAATAGACTTCCCTGTATATAATAATAAGTGAACCCTCCCTGACAACAAAGAGCCTGCTGTGGGAGCTGGAGAGACTCCACGAAAAATGCCAATCACGAAACTCAAGGAGATGCTATACATGGTTGTTGGTCAAAGCTGTGGGCTGACTCGCTGTATGGCCATGTGGTCATCGCCTGGGTCTGGAACCTCATTGCTTTATCCCTAACCCACCACTTACTCCCACCCTCTATCTCCCCTCTACAGCGCGCTCAGATCATTTTCCTTCAACACCTCTTTGCGAATCATGCCTCACCTTCAGTGGCCTTTCCTTAGCAGAGAAAGCCTCAACTTTTTCACCTGAATTCAAGTTCTCCTCTTGTCCCCACCATCCTAGCAGGGCCTGCACCAAACCACCCACCACCTGTCTACAAGGATCCTACTGGTACCACCTACTGCCTTCTTACAAGGACTTTGTGGTTTAGGCAAACCATGCACACACTGCTCCCAAAGAAGACGGGGCCAGGTCACTTAGAGTGCTCCTTTATGCCATATAAATGCAAAATTTCCTCGCTCGAGACCTTATTCCTACAACTCTGATACTTGACATTGAATTTTGAGAAATACTCTATATGAAAAAATGGGGATAGACATTGAGAGCGCACAGCTCATCTAGGAAATGTGCTTGAAATTGATTCTTTTGCAAAGGATTGTTGGGGATCCCAAAAGAAAATCTTAATGTAGTTGCTTCAGGAGCTTACAATATTAAAATACAATGTCAGCAGTATGGTTTTATGCCAGAATTAAGGAAACGTTTTCTGACCGGAGCTCAGCTGAGCGTTCTTTCTGATGATTTCCCTAAATCTCGGTCCCAAACACAAATGGCAGGACTACCATTGCTCTGTTTGTATTCTTGTGGCTCTCACCAGGGCCTCCTTGTAGCGGAAGCCAAGGACATTAGCCTTTGATAGACAACTCAATGTGACTCCGTTCAGTCTCCAGGGCTTTATTCCATTCTCAGCACCTTTAACCCACCTGGAAGAGGAACAGCCCCGAAGTAAACTTCATCCAGCCCTAGTCTGAATGATTTTATGAATATTATGAAAAATATCACGTAAATTAATGTGCACGAAACCTCCTTTTACATTTTGGTCTTGATTGCCATTTTTCTCTGTGCCAGTATACCCTCTTATGTTATTTTTACTGAGCTTGAGCGAATGGATGATTGCAAAATGGGGAAGAGAGTGTAGACAGTGAATGATCTAACGTAACAGGGCTGCCGCTCAAGGGGAGAGAGGATGTAAGAGGTTCTCCAGTTAGAGGTTCTGACTGCGGGTTAGCAAGCTACTCTTCAGGGATGAGAATTCCACCTGAGGGGTTACATTTATTAATTAGCACCTTAACGTTGATAGTTTTAATCACATCAGATTCTAGCAAAGTTCCGTTTTCTTAACTGGGGTCTTTATGGAGGTGGAGGGTGCAAACAGAAGAGAGAAAGAATAAAAAAGAAGAAAAGAAAGTTGAGGGTGGGCCAGCGTAGACTAGACTCCTATTCTTAGGAAATCTTCTTTCCACGAATTTGCTCCTTCTTTTGTGTCTTAATTGTTAACCTTCTTGCCTAATCCCAGGAATGTTAGGGGTCTCATATTAATACCTACTTTATATTAGGCTCCATGTACACTCCTTATTACATGCATTTTATATAGGAATACATAATTTTATGACATGCATTTCATATTTTGTTTTGCTTTATGTATTATTTTCTTACACATATTATTTCATTCAATCCTCCTACCTTATGGGGTAGGTATTACTATTTCCATCTTACAATTGAGTAAACTGAGGTTTAGATAAAGGAACAGGCCCAGGCCCCCATCAGTAAGTGATGGAGCCAGGATTTGAATCCATGTATATGTGGCTTCAAAGAATAGGGTCTTAAACACTTCAAATCATGGTCTCCCACATAGTGTATTTGTCCTACTTAGAGAGTACTGGGTGGAGAGTATATTTTGTGGATTCTATAAAACTGATAAGAGAGTTGCACAAGTACCCAAATGTTGGGAAAAACTGAGAATTCCAGTCTACCAATCAATATCGTTAAAACCTATGCACATTGATTAACTGAAAAAAGAGTGATTTGTATCATTTAGGTCCATTTTTTGCTTTTCCTTTGGCATTTGACACTTATTGGTTCTATGGTAATGGAATGTCTCGTAAGAATATCCTTTCATGGTGTTTTTATAGAGTAAGTTTACATAAAAAAAAAAAAAAGCCAGGATTGTGTAAAGATGACCAAGATTCTGCCTTGCTGTTAACCATGGGTCCTTATTTGAAAGTTAAAAAAATTCTTCAGATGCTTGGGGAAACGGATGAAAATAAATGTATACATCGTCTAAGTCAGAAACCCTTCCTATTCCCTGTGTCTTTTTTTTTTTTTTTTTTTTTTTTTGGATAGGGGGTGGTGATCAATAGTTGGTTCTATTCTGTTATCATCTGTGGATGATTCCTACTTATGGATGATATGAAGTTGCTGTTCCATTAGGGAATCTTAATATATTTCCTTTTATTCCTGGTCACAGAGGCAGGGACCTCTCAGCTCTTATGAAGATCCTCGAATGACCTGTGGTTTCCAGTCCGCTTATCACCCGCCAAGAGCTTGCTACCCCTTCTGGGATGAGATGGCCACTCAGGAAGTGCCCACTGGTCTTGAACACTGTGGCTCAGGTAGGAACATAAATGGAGGCTGAGACTGAGGATGGAGTTGAAGGACAATGGCAATTGGATGAGGGCTGCATCCTGCATCCTCTGCTGTCACAGCTGCCCTGGCTCATGTGGGTACCAGATGCTATTGTTCTGTGGAAAGTCCAAGGACTTTTCAGTCACTTTGAGTGACTTTATTCTCCAGTGACAGGAAGACTAAACTCTAGGAACGGGCCCACGCGAGGTTGCTTTAGGTCTTCATTTTGTAAATAGTTCTCTCCACTGTGCCTGTCCTGAGCCTTACCCACTTCAGCCTGGCTGTTGACAAAGGACCTAGAAGGTTTGCAGTCATGAAGTGTGACAGATAGACAGAGGGTGTGTGAACTAGTCAGCCTTCTTTCGGGACGTACTTTCTTCCATTCGTCTTCTCTTTCCGTCATCCTCTCCCGCTCTGCCCAGGCCCGCCTGCATCTGTCTTCTTTTCCCTCGTCCCCTTTCTCTCTCTTCAACTCTTCCTCACAGAAGCTCCTCTCGAAATTCCCTTCACTCCTAACCTGCTGGTCATTGTGCTGCCCTCTGGTGAACAGAAGCCACTCTCCCAAGGACTGGAGAAGTTCAAAGTCCTTACTCCATTCTATTTTACCAGAGTCACTGTGTTTCTCACAAATTCCATTAGCCCTTGCTTACCTGCCAGCTTTTTTTTTTTTTTTTTGGTTTATTTTTAATACAAAATGTAAATCATAAATTTAGGGATTCTGAAATGATTGATTCTGACATTAAGTTCAATGTTTCATGAGATCAGGGTATGATAATATATCCAAGTACCAAAAAGCGAGTGTTTTCTCCCAGGATGAATTCTTAGCATAAGAAATTTCATAACTAACAGATTGAAAACGTGTAGTTCTCATGAAGTACATAGGGGAAAAGCCACTGGAAACTAACTTAAATGCAATTTTGTTTGTTCAGTATCTCTTTACCCTATAAAACTATATGGTAAGCTTCTTTTATAATAGTGGAGAAATAAAGAAAATGTTTGCTTTGTTGTCCATGCTGTATATTTCACTGAAAATAGACAGACACAGAGTGAGATGCTGTAGCGCTTGGTGGAGGTTGAGAAGGATGGGAGTCTGTTTCTCCGGGGCAGAATGAAATCGAATCCTGTGTTCCATATTGTCTTGACTCAATAGCCCTTGATCTTGGAGGTATTCTTTGGTACTATCTTGGATCTCAGACAGGATAACATTTATGCTGCCACTTTCTGCCTGGCATCTCAGTTCCCCCAAGCATAAATACAAAGGTCTCGGCTATCTGCCCATTTCATGAGGCGGCAGAGAGGATATTGTAGCTGTTCACAGGTTAGACTTAAGGACTTTAAAATTTTAACAGATGAAAAAGCTGATCCTTTAAAATTCTAAACAAAATATAGATTTTGTTTGTATAAGCATGAATCCTATTCATGCCACTAGGCTTTTTTTAAAAAAAATCAATAATTATCTTCTCTTCTTTTATTTATTTTTTAACATCTTTATTGGAGAGTAATTGCTTTACAATGGTGTGTTGGTTTCTGCTTTATAACAAAGTGAATCAGTTATACATATACATACGTTCCCACGTCTCTTCCCTCTTGCGTCTCCCTCCCCCCCACCCTCCCTAGGTGATCACAAAGCACCGAGCTGGTCTCCCTGTGCTATGCGGCTGCTTCCCACTAGCTATCTATTTTACATTTGGTAGTATATGTAAGTCCATGCCACTCTCTCACTTCATCCCAGCTTCCCCTTCCCCCCTCCCCAGGTCCTCAAGTCCATTCTCTACGTCTGAGTCTTTTTTCCTGTCCTGTCCCTAGGTTCTTCAGAACCATTTTTTTTTTTTTTTAGATTCCATATATATGTGTTAGCATATGGTATTTGTTTTTCTCTTTCTGACTTACTTCACTCTGTATGGCAGACTCTAGGTCCATCCACCTCACTACAAATAACTCAATTTCTTTTCTTTTTATGGCTGAGTAATATTCCATTGTATATATGTGCCACATCTTCTTTATCCATTCATCTGTCGATGCTTCCATGCTAGGTTGCTTCCATGTCCTGGCTGTTGTAAATAGAGCTGCGATGAACACTGTGGTCCATGACTCTTTTTGAATTATAGTTTTCTCAGGGTATATGCCCAGTAGTGGGATTGCTGGGTCATATGGTAGTTCTATTTTTAGTTTTTTAAGGAACCTCCATACTGTTCTCCATAGTGGCTGGATCAATTTACATTCCCACCAACAGTGCAAGAGGCTTCCCTTTTCTCCACACCCTCTCCAGCATTTGCTGTTTGTAGATTTTTTGATGATGGCCATTCTGACCTGTGTGAGATGATACCTCATTGTAGTTTTGATTTGCATTTCTCTAATGATTAGTGATGCTGAGCATTCTTTCATGTGTTTGTTGGCAGTCTGTATATCTTCTTTGGAGAAGTGTCTGTTTAGGTCTTTTGCCCATTTTTGGAATGGGTTGTTTGTTTTTTTGATATTGAGCTCATGCCACTAGGCTTTGAAGTCTTATATCTCCCAGTGCAACAGAGATTAAAGCTTCCTTGCCTTAACGCTTTCAGCTCTGGATGGTGCTGCTGTAGCTACCAATTTACAGCTTACTACATCTTATTAATACATGCTATTAGCAGCTGAGGTCATCTCCACACTCACCCGTAGCCTCAGGATCAGAATGTCTCATTTTCATAGCAAAAAGTCTCGGCTCATCTCTTTTTTAGCTAAGAAGTATTGATACCTAAATTCCCAAGTGAAGATGATTTTTCATTCTCCTCCTTGCCAAGGTTCTCAAAGGTAAAATAGTTTTTATTTCAGGGCCAATGAGACACAGTGTCTGTAAAGAATTTTAAGAACCTTAGGAGGAAGCTGCTTTAAAATGCAAGGACTGATAGTCGTGTAATAGAGTCTACTTTCCACAGTTTACTTGCTCAAGAAGGAGGAAGCCGGGGTCACCCAGACTGATGGTTCTTGGGTAGGATGGGAAGACGAGGGCACATAATAACCAGTCCTAAAATGACCTGGGTTGTCACCAACTGCAGCTTAGAAATGCTAGCAAGCTTCCATGTGGGAGTGGTGCTTTGGTGGCAAACGTGATGTCTGTAGTTCTCTCTGTCGTAGGCTTCTTCTGATGGAAATATCTCGCAAGAACCTTTAGCTTTCCCAGCCCCTCCTTTGCCTTTTGAGCTGTCCAGACGAAGGGGTTGCAATGATTATTTCTGGGCTGTGGTCCAGCCCTTCTCAGTGATGGGTGTCCTTTGGAAGGAGATCTTGGGGTTACAGAGAAGGAAGATGAAGACATAGACCAATCGATGATTTCTCCAGCTGCAGCGCATTTCCTTGGAGATGTGTTGAGTAAGAAGAAAAGAGAGAAAAAAATACTCTCCAGTTTTGTCATCTTCTTTTATCCTATTTATAACTTCAGTTTCCTTCCTGTCCTCCTGGCCACCCCTAGCCCTGCTTCCATCTCACGTTTGTGCTCTCAGAAGGGCTGAAGGCACTTCTTTTGTAAGGACTACATGTCTGTCAGTGCCTGGAATGCCCGGCAGGAGGGGCCATCGAGGATTAGGGTCCTTCCTCTGAATGTTGTTCCTGTTCCTGACGGGACTGAGGCTGAGAGGGGGGAGAGGAGTGGAGGGAGGGAGGGGGGAGAGAGAATCAAGCTGAGAGAGAACGTGAGTGGGGGAGAGGTAACCAGGCGAGTGGGACAGAATACTCCGCAATCAAGACTAGTCGATAATCGGTTGGCTAGAATAGCTGGTTCTGAGGAAGAAAGAAACGGTGTGTGGAAATGGACAGAAAAGAAAAAGTGGGCATTAGTAGAGAGATGGAGGATACAAGGAAGATAGACTGAAAGATGAATGGAAGGGGAAAGAAGGGGAGGGGAGGATAACATGAAAGAGAAAAAGAGATGAATCTCAGGACATTAACTCTACAGCTAAAAAAGGAAGCCACATTTGCATGCAATTGCCTGTGCAGCTGTACATTTCTTCATGACAATCTTGTAGTCATCATTTTCTTTCATTTCTACCTCCTCCGGCTCGCCTCTTCCCCCTCCTCCGGATCAGCCTGGAGCCATTAGCGAGAGCCAATGGGGACGGAGAGTGGGGTTCTGCATGAATGAATGGGCTCTTTCTGTTCTAAGCCTTTCCTCATCCCTCTGTCGGGGAGACTCGTGAATCAATGGAGCCCCTTACACGAGACATGGCTGAAATGTCTGTTGCTGTGTATAGTCTGACTAGAGTGGAGTCCACTGGCCCTGCCTCCCCTCTGTTCCCTTCCTCTGTTTTGTGCCCCAACCTCAGCCCTTTTTCTCAAGCATCATAGCAAGAAGCATTGTATTAAAACGTCAGTCTCTTGTTCCTCATCTCCAGGAGGTCACCAGAATTTCACTACCATTAGCTGTCATGACTAGTTCTTAGCCACGGCCCCACGGAAGGGATGGAGTAGATGGCAAACTATTTTCAGACAGAGGCAGTGAGCTCAGAGTGGTGCCCAGACCCAGCTGGAGTCATGTGATGCCTGCTTTCCACAGGGAACCAGAAGAGTGACATCAGAGACCCAACTGAACACCCGGCCACACGACCGCAGTCCAGCCCATCCACTGATAGCTGTCCATATTTGACTTGAACCTCATAGCTAGGATGACCGTGAATGACAATAGTGTGTATCAGAAACTATGACACACTTTCAGAGTGATAGACTATCAAAGTAGTTTTCATTTCAGGGATGGATCTGTCTTGAAACAGCTCAACTTATAGAGGTGCTCTTTGACCAAAGTTCACTTTTGCAAAATAGTTGCTTAGAATTGGAAAGCAGTCTGCCGCTTCAGAACACAGTAAACCCAGCTTACCCTCGTGGGACTGAACCTATGGTCTCGTTACCGTGGTCCTTGATTTGAGAAGCAAGACAATACTTTTTTCTTCTTGTATCATGCAGTTTGGAATGTTTTTGTCATGGGTCACAGTGAAAATCTCATCTACCCACATTCATGCTTCTCATTCTTCCTGAGAGAGGAAGTATACACAGTGTAAGGTGAAGACTGCAGCCTCTGGAACCAGATCGATGGGGCTTGCCCACCAGCCCTTCCTAACTGTGTTACCTTAGGCGACTTACTTTATCCTTGTACTTAAGTCTCCTCCTCTAAACCAGTGTTTCCAAGTGTGTCAGAGTCACCGGAGGGCTTGTTAAAATGCAGGTTGTGGGGTTCTATCCCCACAGTTTCTGATTCACTGAGTCTAGGGTAAGGCTCAAAATTTGCATTTCTCACAAAGTTCTCAGATGGTGCTATGGCTGCTGCTGGTCTGAAGACCATGCGTTGAGAACCACTAAGTTAATGTATGTCAAGCGGAAGGCAGTGCCGTCACTAAGCAAGCGTGATATGAACGTTTGCTACTGTAACTCGTTGTCCCAAAGTGCCTGAGAGTCCAAAAGTGTCTGGGTATCATTGAATCAGAAAGTGACCCCTTGATGGGATGTACACTTTGGGTGGCCAGTGCCAGGCACTGGAAACTGAGAAGATAGAGAAAGGGGGAGATTCATGCCTTGTCTCTCAGCAACTTTTATTCAGATGTGTATGTGAGGCTACATTTACGCGATGAGGAGAAATGGTTCCTAGATGAAATATCACACTTATTTATGAGATAAAGTTTGGGGTGACTTTGGCTCTCACTACAGTATTTAAAATTTCTAAAAGAAATTTGCTAGCAAACTTGTAGAACAAAAGAGTGTCTTTCCCAAGTAAACTTTGGAAGTTCAAGTGGGAGATGTATTGAGAGTCCGAGTTCATGGTCTCTCCCAGGCCAGACGGCCAGGCGGCTGGGAGAGATCAAACCTGGGCCAGTGTTTGGAAAGGGCTATCGACAACCATGGGAAGTTT
>NW_006790311.1:3677752-3698942 GCF_000442215.2 Lipotes vexillifer | reverse complement strand
TCCTAGCAGCCTTGTTCTTTCAGCTGACCATATTAGACGGCCCTGTGGTTTAAAAAAAAACGGTTTTTTAAACTCTGTCTGCTGCACATATCTGTTCTTTCCTCATTTAGGGTATGTTTTCCTTTTCTAAAGGACCTGTTCCAGGTTCTCTGTTCTTCAAAACAGTTCTGATCCTGTGTGCGTGCGCACGTGCCTTTGTCTGGGATGTCGTAATGGGGACCGTTCCTCTCAGGGAAAATTTCGACCTTCTCAGAATCGGACTTGGTAGTTGTGTTTAGAAGGGGGAAACTGTAGCCCTGTCTTAGGTTTCAGCCTTTCACGGGAGGCTCCCGTTGGGGCCGAGCTGCCCTGACAAGCAGCCTCCAGGGGACAGCGCTGATGGAAGCTTAATGCAGGAAACCCTCTCCTGACCTGCATCCCACTTCCGAGAGGACCAAAGACTGCAAGGAAGAGAGGCTGGGGGAAGACTCGCGGATCTGCCTCGCCCTAGTAGTGCATTACGAAGAGCATCCGTGTACAAAAACTAGCCTACGCCCTTGCTCTATCATTTTGTTCTTCTGATCATGAGATTTCTACAAATGCCTGAACCTCTTCTCCATAAGTGAAGGATGTTTCTCTGGCTATGGATTGAATTTGCTCCTATTTGCCAATGTTATACTGTCGCATCCATCCTATTCCACCCCTCCACCGCCACCTCGGTAGCTTTCCAGCCTACACTATTTCATATTCAGATTACAATCACTTTCAGTATAAGTTTTTTTAAATTATTAATTAATTTTATTTATTTACTTTTGGCTGCATTGCGTCTTCATTGCTGCATGTGGGCTCTCTCTAGTTGCGACGAGTGGGGGCTACTCTTGTTGCAGAGTATGGGCTCTAGGCAAGCGGGCTTCAGTAGTTGTGGCACGTGGGCTCAGCAGTTGTGGCTCGCGGGCTCTAGAGCACAGGCACAGTAGTTGTGGCGCACAGGCTTAGTCGCTCCGCAACATGTGGGATCTTCTCGGTCCAGGGATCGAACCTGTGCCCCCTGCATTGGCAGGCGGACTCTCAACCACTGTGCCACCAGGGAAGCCCCAGTATAAGTTTTTGAGTATAAGCTGAAAGGTACTAGGTCCTAGCAAAGGGTTAGGGGGCGTGGTGGAAAGAGCAAGAACTCACCTGGGATCTTGTCCCCTCACCTTTAACAGGTGGGATCCTTACACTTATTTAAGAAGTTCTTGGGCTATTAAATGGGGTGCTATACTTCAAAGGGCCTTATAGCAGGTGATCAGTAGATGCTACCTTCTCCTTTCACCATGATCTGAGTGTGAATTTAAGTGACCCAAGAAACCTGGTGTCCCACCCTTATCTCAGGAGTCTTGCCCACGCTCACCCTGCCCTAGACTAATTTTCTGACACCTGCCAATTTTACCTTCCCTTGTGTCCCATTTCACCAGTGAAAGGAGAAGGGAGCCGGGTGAGGACCAGAAAGAGAAGCTGCGGGTTAGAGACGTGTGTCTCTCTGCAGTGATTCCAGCAGCACAGAGTAGGAAGGGTTGTAAAGACCTTCACAAATGTAAATCACCTCTGTAGCTCCGCGGGAGGGAAGGTAACCTAGTGGATGAAACCGGGGCCGCGGTTCGTGAGTTACGGAGAGGATGCGAGCTCTCAGTTGGCAGTCCTCCAGTGCCGCTTCTCAAAAATCCTAGGAAGTAACAGCATTGCACTGCAAGTCCCAGGGGGCTGGGGAGAAAAAAGTTCTCTTAACTTTTTCAAACCACAAATATTTGGTCCGAGTTGGGAAAAGGTCCCCGGGGCACGGAGTTCTTATTTGATTCAAGCGGTCTGACCCCTCTTAGGAACTCGGCGGGGGTAGCGGGGGCTGGGGACCCTGGTGGAAGCCGCCTGGCGTCAGTCCTCCCTCTGCCGCCCTCGGTGAATGAAGCGCTGGGTGGGTGAGGGAGCGGGGGCTGCAGTCCGGCGGGGGGAGTGATGCGCAGAGGCAGCCTGTTGTTCTCAGCGTCTGGCCGCCGACTCTTCCTCTCTCCAGATGTTCGCTGTGTTTATAGCTGCTGAAGCAGGAGACCCAGCTCCCTCATTAATAAGTTTCTTTCCTGCGCTGCGGCCAGGGGTCTCAGCCCCAGCCTGCAGCTGGGAGAGGCGCGGTGGAGGAGGGACGAGGGGAGGCGCCCCTCCCCCCCGCCTCCGCGCGCCTCACCCCCTCCCCGCCTTCCTCCTCTGCAATCCTCCCAAAATACACGAGCACACAAAAAGAAAAACACCAGCAGATTTTTTATTTCAGAGAGTAAACACTTGGGCCGTGGGGGTCTGGAGGTTATGGGAAAAGAGGAAACCATCGGGCTAATCAGGCCGGCACACACTTCCCCTGCTGAAATAAAACAGAAATCATTGCTCCGCAGGCCGGCGGTTTAACCCCGGCGCTGCCAGCGAGGCGGGCGCAGGCAGGGCCCGCCCGGAGGGAGGCAGGGCGTCCGGGAGGACGGGCTGCAAGATCCCGGTCCGGGCGGGAAGGAGAGCCGCGAGGAGCGCACGGCCTTTCCATTCCGTCGCGGGTAGCGCAACTGCCCCGAGCCGAGCCTGAGAAAGAGACGGTTGGAACAGAAGAGATTCTGGGCGTAGATTCAGTTTTGCAAGAGGCTGGAGGGAGCTCCAGATGGGTTGCGGAGATCCATGAGGTGGCTCAGGGAGACAGCGCTCTGCCCGGCGCGCACGTGCGCACGGATCCTGCTGGGAAACGAGCTCGGGCGTTGCTGAGACTCGTCTGGACCGAGGTTTTCGCCCGGCCACCTCCCAGCTCAGTGAGCCTGGCCCCATCACTGACCCCTTCTGGGTCTCAGCGTCCTCACGTGTGGTACAACAGTGCCTGCCTCACAGAATTACGGTGAGGGACAGGAAACCGTACTGAACGTGGAAACGGCAAGCACCAAAGCATGGCTCTCAATTCATGATTTCATAGATTACTTTCAACTGATCAGGTTCCTCCCTCCGCCCGCCCCCCTTTCCTTCCTTCTTCCTTCCTTCCTTCCGTCCCCTATTCAGTGCCTTTAGCTTCCATCTTCACTCACTCGCCTCCTTGCTGCCTGTCTGGAGATCGTAAATATCGTATGGGTCAGAGGTCATAAGTCAAACATGGGACCTAATTGCACTCTGGGAGAAATTACCTTCCCACTGATGTATAGGGCAACCTTTGGCTCTCTCTGAGGCTGCCAGTGTGAGAGGCCCGTCAGCTTCGGTTCTGACCCTGCCCCCATACCATGGTATAGTCAGCTGACCGTTCCCCAGCCCCCCCACACCCCCTTCACTGTGAGGATGTGGAATAGGGACCCTTCCTCCACTGGGTTCCTGCACAGCCCAGTTAGATTCACTCAGCACCTCCACAGAAACCTTTGACTCTTTTGGACTTTCTTGCTATTTAAGAAAACAGACCTTCGGAACCTCTGTTCATCCTTGCAGGGGGCATTAAAAAAAAACAAAAAAAACAGGGGGCTTCCCTGGTGGCCCAGTGGTTAAGACTTCGCCTTCCAATGCAGGGGGTGCAGGTTCGATTCCTGGTTGGGGAGCTAAGATCTCACATGCCTCCAGGCCAAAAAACCAAAAAACATTAAACAGAAGCAATATTGTAACAAATTCAATAAAAACTTTAAAAATGGTCCACATCAAAAAAAATCTTTTAAAAAAAGCAAAAAAAAAAAAACAAAGCTACCAGTTCCTGAAATTGTTTTTACCAGTCTTTTCCAAACCTCCTCAGACTTGCTGAAGTGGACCTTAAGAAACAGACCCCAGTGATTTCAATATCCACAGAACCAGGGTTCTAGTTGCCTTTACAGTTGTCACTTGATTTCTTACCCGCTTCAGACATGTTTTTTTATCAACCCTGACAACTTTCTGCTGAGTCTCAGGCCTGCAGATTCTCATAGAGAGCAGGGGTGCTTGATGCAGATGAGTTTCAGAAATGTGGGATTCCTTCTGAAACTGTGTGCAAGAATGTTTCTAAAGGTCTGTAGCTTTCCTCTGATTCTCAAGTGATCTGAGATCCCCAGGAGGTTACGGTACCTTTGTACCCCCTGGCAGCACTTAGCATGTTGTACTTAGTGAGTATGCCAAGCATATTTTGTTGAACTGGGTTGAATTCACTTGTAAAGCTTCCTTCCTCTCAATCCCTTCTCACCACTCTGGTTGGTCCCAAGAGATTGTCTTTAAATCTGGAAACTGTTTCCATCCCATTGTCTTGGAGGCATTGGGCGAGGACGCCTTGTCTGAAGTCCGGCCACTTCTCTCCTGTTTCCTTTTCAACATCTCCCTTTATCTCACACTCCTCAGAATGATCTCTCCAAATGCCCATGAAGGGTAGGGACCTGTGGTCTCTACTGGGAGGTGGAGGCGGGATGGGGCAGAGCCCTTGGGCCACTTCAGAGCAGCACAGGAGCATCACACTGTGATCTGCTTCTCACGGACTAGCCAGTGAATGAGAGATTTTCCCAGCATCGCTGTCTCATGCAGTGGGGAAAAATGAGCGGTAGGGATGGTGCCTCTGAAGGGGGATGGAAATCCAGAGCCAACACCCCTCCCACAATGGGGGCAGAAGCCACCGCGGCACATAGAGATCCTTCACTCCTCCAGCCACTGCCTCTGATGCTGGCCGTCCTTTGGAGTCTTAGCTCTAATTTCCGTTCTTTATCTTCTCTTGGAACCATTGGCTGTTATATCCGCTGCCACAAACTAACTTAGACAAGTGGAGACCATTTTCAGAGTCTCAAATTGAGCACGAGGCATTACCCCACACTGGTCAGCTATTTGGAGCTGCCCAGTGATGGCTCAGCGTTTCCTCCTTTGGTCAGTAAAGATGGACATTCTTAACCGAGCAGGCCTGTGGCCTGCATCCCGTTGATAGGCTGAATACTGGGTTTTACAATGAAAGTGGCTGAAATATCTGTAGCCTGTTCCTGGTCTGTTGAGTAAAGATTGGAAATTACAGAAAAGTCGTCGTGTTTCCTTCAACCAGATCCAAAATATTCAGGCATTTCATCAGTACTTTGTGCTTTGAGAAATTTGAGTTTAAAGTTCCTAAACAACAAAACCAGCCTACCTACCATGGTGCAAAGTTTGGTTGACGTTTAGTGGTAGTTTTTTGTTTTGTTTTCAGCATGGTTCAGATCCCTCAGAATTTTCAGTTAGATATCTGTGCTTATCTCTCTTCCTTGTTGCTTATCTACCAATCAATTAAAAAATTAAAAATGTAGAGTAAAAATAGTTCCTATCCCATTCTTCAATTTTAAATAATCTTATTGTAGGACGTCCAGGAGAAGGTCTGCCTTTTTCTAGAACAACTTGAGAGGAAGAATAATTGCCATTCATGAAATACTTTCTCTAGACTAAGGATCACACAGGTGTGGTCTCTTTGACTCTTACAGTATTCCTAAGAGGGCGATATTATTCCCATTTTACAGATGAGATGAATGAGGTTCAGAGAGTTACTTCCCCCACAAGTCTAAGTATAATTCTCGGAGGTGGGGAGAGGGTCAGTCAAACTGGGATCTTCCTTCAAAGTCCATGCTCTTAAGCATTGTACAAACTTTGCTGCCCAAATACTTTTTTTTTTTAAAGACTGCATTGTTGCCTAGTGGCTGATGTCCACCCTATAGGATAATATACGCTTTCCTAATCTCCCACAAACTAGAGACCCTTAAAAACCTTGCAGAAGTGAAATAGAGGAAATGAGCCTCTGTGGTCTACTTTTTGGACCCTCTCTCTGGTTTCTTTTGGTTCCACATTGGTTCCTTAAGGGCATGAAGGAGCAATGTCATCTGCAGAGCTGCCGTGGAGAACGGTTTCCTTTGCTGGCATTCACTTCGGGTCTGTCACCGAAGCATGGCATTCCCTTTGCCCCTTGCCCCCTCCTCCATCAGCCAGCTCTGTGAGCAGACAGAGTCGCTGAGCCCAACTCAACCCTGAGAAGTTTCTGAAAGGTTATACCCTTGAAGCTCTCCACAGGGCAGGCAGCACGTGCTGAAGTTTACACAGACTCCTCGGACCTCTGAATAGAGAGACTAATTGTGGGGAAGCTGCCTTTCAGCGCACAGGATGGGCTGTTCTCTGTGGGTTTTACTATCAAAAGGCTTTCAAAAGTGTAGTGAAGCCATTGTTGAATATTTCACAATGAATTAAATACCATTTCTCTCCTCACAGCTGTTCCATGTGAGTGAGCGGAGTGCTTTTTTTTTTCCCTGGCAGAAGACGTCTGCTGTATAAACCTAAGCACTGGGGTAATGAGATTATTTGTGTGCGAATTCTTTAGGAAAAGCATTTCTTTATTTTAAACTCAATGTGATGCAGGGCTGCTGCTCAGGAGATGGCAGGGAGAGCCTCGGAGAAGAATGTGATGGAAATGTCTGAGCAGAGCTGGGAAAGGCAGGGGTGAGGGGCTCAGGGACCAGACCTCCAGCCTCTGTACATTCATCCACATTTCCCCAGGCCCGCCTGCATCTCCCAGACCTACTCGCTGGGCTATGGAGGCGGGAAATTCCATATATTTTTTTAGTAACAATTAATCACTTTTCCATCTGCCCTTTCAAAATTCCTTCCTGATCTCACAAGTTTTTAACGGCATTGAAGGAACCCTTGTTTGGCTCTCTACCTATGTTTATATCAAGGAGCATTTAAAAACTTTAAAGTGTAAAAGACACAAAGAAAACCGCTTTCTTGTAACATTGAGGGCGGTTTCCACAATTAGGACATATTTGACCTTACTGTTGCTAGAACATTAAGTGCTTCACGGAGTAGCCACTCATCTTCCCTTGCTTGAATTACTCTCCTTTGCAGATTTTTCATTGCCTTCCGTAGACGTTGAGCTTCAGGTAATCAGTGAATTGGAACTAAGTATAAAATTGATTAAGATTAAATACTAGCGTAGCCTTAACTCTTCTTAAAGTATCATCGGGGAGTTACCAGCTATTCTTTAGATCCATTGAAATCCAAGAAAAAGACAGGGGGAAAAAAAAGGGAAGAAGCCACGGTGAAATTTAACTCTGAAATCTATTATTAAAGGACTTTGCAAATTGCCTCTCCCCTCAAATAGCCTTCAGGATATTTCAGAAGTGGTTAAAGTAATTTTTTACTATCCTTCTGCTTCTATCGCATAAGACAAAAATGTTGAACCTTTTGAGAGAAGTTCAAGGGAATGTTTCAGGATGCTATCAAATGGGTAAGAGTAGGCCAGATAGGAAAAAAAAAAAGAGGACAGAGCGTTTGAAATGTAATTCTGAATTTCTCCTATTTTGATCCCTTACTCCCTCCGCTTCCCAAATTTCCCAAAGTCTATGGCAGGGTGGGCAGGTGGGAATGAATCATTCTTCGCCCGCTCTAATGGATGTGAAAGATCTGCTGGAAAGGCCAGAGCGAATCTGTGCTCTTTCCATTGCTTTAAAACACCTAACCCTTTCCCTCTCCCTGGCTGTGTACCTGTACTTTGCCATGTGCGTATATACCAGGCTTTGTTTATTTTGTTGTAACAATCACTATAAAAATAATACATCTCTTTACAGAAAATGTGTAAATTAAAGACTAGTTGGGAGGGGAGGGGGAGGCAATTCTGTTCCATCACTAATGGTTAACATATTGAAGTCTCTTCCGTGGATATTTTCTCTGTGACCAGTTCATCTGGATATCACACAGGTATCTCAGTTACCACTGGGCTTATCTCTTACTCCTCTGCCTCTGTGGGAAGCCTGTCTTTACCCTCCAGTGTCACGTCCTCTGCCAATCACCAGGCTGGAAAATGGGGAGTTACTATCCACTCCCTGCTTTGTGCCTTAAGCCTTGTGTTGGTCAAGGCTCTTTTTGTTGGCAAGTGGCAGAAACCTGGCTCAACTGGCTTTATTTTATTGTATTTTTTAACTTTTTATTTTATATTGGAGTAGAGTTGATTAACAACGTTGTGTTAGTTTCAAGTGTACAGCAAAGTGATTCAGTTATACATATACATGTAGCTATTCTTTTTCAAATTCCTTTCCCATTTAGGTTGTTACAGAGGGAGCACAGGGAGCAGAGTCCGGGAAGATCCCACATGCCGTGGAGCAGAGTTCCCTGTGCTATACAGTAGGTCCTTGTTGGTTATCCATTTTAAGCATAGCAGTGTGTACATGTCAGTCCCAAGCTCCCTAACGCTCCAATTTCAGAAGGGGATTTATTGAGTTACAGAACTGAGCGACCCAGTTAGAAGAGCCAGCCTGGGGAACTCTAGACAATCAAATCATCTTGTCAATTCCCCGTTTCTCCTCTCCCTTCCCCCTTCCCCCTCCTTCCCTTCCTCCTTCTCGTCTTTCTTTAGCTCATGTCTTTTCTTTAGTTAGAGGGGAGCTGGGAGGGGTCCCATGCTGGAAGAAGAGGGGGAGGCTCTCGGGAGAGAAAAACAGTAGATGACCAAGTCTGTCAACTTTATCTTCTAAATATCTCCTGAATTCATCCCATCTTCTCTCTTATTATTGTCAATACCTCGGTTCAGGTCCCAGTATCGGTGAGCTAACCCTTTATTGTTGAGATCATCACACTGTGTTGCAGTCCCTGATTTTTGCTTTCCCTGTTAGTCTACATGCACCTTGAGGGTAGGGCTTTGTCCTTGTCACATTCATAGGACGTGGCAGAGGGCCTGAACTGTCACAGGCACTCAATTCAGGTCTGTTGGGTAAAGAGACCAGGGTTATTAAATTCATCTGTCAGGGTGATTGTGAAAAGTACCCGGGGATTTTAAAATCAATTAAGTCGCGAAATTAAAAGACAATGAAACACCCCCCCCCACCACCACCACCACAAACCCTTCAAAAGAAAATTCCAATATTGTCCCAGAAGGCCCTTTGTGTTCTGGCCCTTCTCCTTCTAAGGTCGAGGGACTTTACCATTTATTCCTGTGTCCCCAGTACTGAGCCTAATACTTGCCATGGAGCAGAGGGTTCATCGATATCTGTATCCTGCTTGTCCAAACTCACCACGGCTTGTGGTGGGTGGTTGGTGGCTTGGTAGTCAACTGGATCAGAAATAATTCACAGTTTTGGACTGGGTTAGGGTCTAAGTTTACCTTGGTAAGAACCCTTTTATTCTGTCCTTCATCAATCAGCACATACATATTGAGCTCTTGTTCTGCATATGGGATATTGGGCCACAAAGTAGGGCGGCACACTTGTCTTCAAGGAGCATCAGCACAGCCTTGGTGGGGAGCTAAGACAGACACAGCTACGCCGGGCAGTCAGGTGAGCCTGGGAGGAATGGGGATGATAAGGATGGCATTTTTGCTGCAGACTCCAGGTAAGGAGAGACCAGCACAGCCAGGCTCCCCCGGGGCCTCTTTCCAAATCGAGTGAAAGGGAAGGTGGTGTGGGGGAATTCATCTTGAGGTTCATTCATTTGTCCAAACTTGGTCAGGGGAACAGGACAGAGTTCAATTTGAAAAGGGGTTGTTTTACTGATGTTTAGAATAGTGGCCACTCTTGTTCTGCTTTATGTATCCTGGTTCCTTGTTAGTCTTTCCTGCGTTCCCCTCTGTTGATTTTCACCTCCCTGGCCCTAATCTGCCTGCCTCCAGAGATGAGTTTATCCTCTCCTCGGGCTTCCCAACCTGGGTGCGACGTTCCATTCCCTGGGTCTGCTGCTTCTCACTTCGTTAGCGCTGCCGATGTTTATAAAGCCAGGAGATAATATTTTTAGGTTTCATTTGGAGTTTCCCGGGCAGCCTCTCTTTAATCCACTTAGGAAGTTTAGAAAAGAAGGTCACAGAAATGTTAGATGTTTTTCCACTGAACTTTGGTTAAGCAAATTGTCTTGGGGTGATGTTCACAGACTCCACTGGGCAGACTTACCGGATGATTGGAACTTCTTTCTCTTTCTTTTATTCGTCTTGCTTCACCTCTGGAAAAGCACAGTTGTTTTGTTTTGGTTTTTTTCTTTTTTAAACAACTTTATTGAAATAAGCTTCATTGAGATACAATTCGTCACACAATACAATTCACTCATTTAAAGTGTAAAATTTAAGGGTTTTTAATATATTCACAGTATTGTGCAATTATCACCATAATTTAATTCTAAAACATTTCTGTCCCTCCTAAAAGAAACCTCATACTCATTAGCAGTAAGTCCTATTCTCCCTCCCCGCCCGCCGCCCCATGCGCTAGTAACCACTGGTCTAAGTTTGTCTTTTTAAATTTGCCCTTTCTGGACTTCTCTTGTAAATGGAATCATACCATATGGGAGCTTTAGCGACTGATTCTTTCACTATTTTCAAGGTTCATCCATGTTGCAGCATATATCAGTATTTCATTCTCTTTTAATCACTGAATACTCTTCTGTTATATGGATATGTCACAACTTACGTGTCCGTCATTTGATGGACATTTGTTGGCACTTTGTATCTGTTAGAAATAATCCCGCTATGAGCATTCATGTGTAAGTTTTTGTGTGAACATGTTTCCATTTCTCTTGGATTTATGCCTAGAAGTGGAATTGCTGGGTTGTATGGTAACTCTATGTTTAACTATTTGTGGAACTGACAAACCATTTTCCAAACTGGCTGCACCATTTTACATTCCCACCAGCAATATACAAGTGTTCCAGTAATGACATATCCTCACCTGGACTTGTTATTGTCTGTTTTCTGGTTAGAGCTCATAGCGGGTATGAAGTAATATCTCATTGTGGTTTTGATTTGCATTTTTCCTTAATGATTGATGATCTGGAGCACTTGTTCATGTGCTTATTGGCCATTTGTTTATCTTCTCTGGAGAAATGTCTATCCAAGTCTTTGCGCGTTTTTTAATTGAGTTGTCTTTTTATTATTGAGTTCATCATGTAGTTTGGACATAAGTTCCTTATCAGGTGTATATATATATATGATTTGCAAATATTTTCTCCACTAGTATGAGTTGTCTTTTTACTTTCTTGATGTGATAATTCACAGCATGAAAGTTTTTAGTTATGATTAGCCCAATTTATCTATTTTGCTTGTTTGTTTTCATTTTGTTGTTGTTTGTGCTTTTGGTGTCATATCTAAGAAATCATTGCCTAACGCAAGTTTATGAAGATTTATGCTTTCTTGTAAGAGTTTTATAGCTTTAGCTCTTAGGTTTAGATCTAGGATCATTTTGAGTTCATTTTTGTGCATAGTGTGAATAAGGGATCCGATTTTTTTCTTTTGCATATATATATCTTATTGTCCCAGCAGTCTCTGTTAAAAGATTTTTCTTTCCTCAATGTCTTGGCTCTCTTATAAATTTTAAATACATAGGCCACTTATGTTTATGAACTGTCTTCTTAATCTATGGCATAAATAATAATTTGTAGGGCTTCCCTGGTGGTGCAGTGGTTAAGAACCTACCTGCCAATGCAGGGGACACGGGTTCGATCTGTGGTCCAGGAAGATCCCACATGCCGTGGAGCAATTAAGCCCGTGCGCCACAACTACTGAGCCCGCGAGCCACAACTAATGAAGGCCACACAGCTAGAGCCCGTGCCCTGCAACAAGAGAAGCCATCACAATGAGAGGCCCATGCACTGCAAGGGAGAGTAGCCCCCGCTCACCACAACCAGAGAAAGCCCACGTGTGGCAACAAAGACCCAACACAGCCACAAATAAATAAATAAATAAATATAAATAAATAAATAAATAATAAACATTTGTATTAAGTGGTTTTTTCAACACTGTTCACTATGATAAATCAGTATTTTTTGGGTTCATAGTGAACTTGGTGGGTTAGGATACCAGAGTTCTAAGTCTGGTTTGAAATGTGATTTTTCTGAACCTGAAAAATACCCCAAATTGCCATTCATTGTTTATTTTGAGCCAGATACTGTCAAATATTTTACATATATTATCTTATTTAAATCTTACCAAAACATCCTGTGAGTTATTATTAGCTCCGTTTCATAGATGAGGAAGCTGAGCTTTACATAGTTGAAGTAACCTGCCCCAAATTACACTGTTAGTAAGTTATGGACCCCGAATTTGAGCTCAGGTCAGCCTGACTCTGTAGCCTAGTATTAAACACCATATGCTGGGACTTGAGCAAGTTCTGTGAAGTAATAGTAACCAGGAATAAGAAACAGAAAAAGCAGCCACTATGTGTGCAATTTGTGAAGAATGCAAAATCTGAAAATCTAGTTATGCTAAATGACTATCAATTTCCACATCTCTAAATAGGAACATAACGCCTTCCCCTGACCTCCTGTGTTACGGTTAAACCAAGACAAATGGTATTTAATTTTGAAGTTACTTAGCGTATTTTAACTCCAAGGAGAAAAAAAAAAAAAAATCAGCAGACTTTTTAAGGAAAAAGTCATCATGGTTTTATGAATTAATTGTACAAATCTCAACTTAATGCAAGTGTGTTTGCCAAGACATCGATATTTCTATTTCATCCTTTTGGTCTTATGTTTGATAAGTTTCTAACAAAGTTGTTAACAGTTGTCTGGAGAGCACCGTGAACTTACAGAGTTGACCATACAAAAGACTTTTAACCAAATTAATATGTTCAATTTGGGCATCTTGAAGGAATAACCACTGTGAAGCCCAGGGAAGTAGAAACCTGTATTTCTACTGTATTCCACCTGTATTTCTACTGTATTCCACCTGTAATATTGGAGGTGTCAATACGCAGAAGACCTGAAATCACCCCCACATCCTCTCCCCCATCTGTTTTCTCTTTCTCCCTTCTTTCCAGTGCTCAGTTGCCTTTGGTGAAGAATTTGGGGTCTGTGACTTTACAACAGTGGAATGTATCCCAGGACGTATTGTTTGTGTGTTTGTGATTGCCACGTCCTACTTGTCACGAAGTCTCTACTGGAACGTGTTATTATAAAATCCCAATAAACATATATAAGTGGGAAAAAAAACTATTAGAAATATGTGTTTTGTGACCAGCTGCTCTTATTCCTAATGCGTCCCCACATTTTCCTGCTGTAGCTGCAAGGAGATGGGAGGTCGACTGGAACGTTCTGGGTGCAGGAATCCCCCTGTCAGTTTCCCTCGCCCCGTAGTTCCCACGGGAAGGGAGCTGACGCCATCCTCCACTTCCCCTTAATCCCCAGTCCTGATCTCATTCCTCCTCTGGTTCGTCCTTGAGTTCAGGCAGATGCATCACTGGGAGCCCTACTGTATCCTCCTCCCAATGACAGCTTCGCTTACTTCTATTTTGAGTGGAGATGGGTAGGAATTAATGCATGAATCGCCTTCTCTCCGCTGCACCACGCCTTCCCTCCTTCTCCCCCTACACACACTTTCTTGGTGGGAAAATGGTGACTCGGTTTGTGATATGTAAGTGATAAAAGGTCTAATAAGAAATCCAACAAATGATGACAAAAGACTTGGCAGGAGAAAACCACATTTGAAAGTCCCCGAGTGATAGAGGACAGTAATTCGGGACATAGGAATATAATCTGAAAGAGCTGCATGAATGTGTGCCTTCAGTATTTTGCACAGCTGACTTGGATCAGAATCATGCAGACTAGGAAAGTCTCTGTACCCTGGACAGATGCTGTATGCTGAGGGCCAGGAGGCTTGCCTTCCTCTTGGACATTTCTCAGAGGTGCTGTGAGATGTTGATGGAAGTGACCTTCCAGGCTCTAAGGTAAAATGTTGCTGTTATTTCAATCAGAGGAAAGGAACCGTGCTTACTCACATTTAATTCTGAGGTTTGGCACATAAAGGACTTAAAATGACCCAAACTCTATGAAGATAGTGTGAAAGGGATATCTCCTAGTTGCTCTTCTAAGGGACCCCATTTGCAGAATTACATGGCCAGCTTACCCTGAAGTCATTGCTTAAATAACCTGCTAACTGGAATGTATTGACATGAACTATCAACGCAGCTTCTCCCAACGGTCAATTCCAATCTCTTCCTGCTCCAAATAAGAGGTTCCTTGTGTGTTTTGATTTGTCTATATTGTGTGTTTTAATATTGCTCCAAACCACAATTGGATTTAGAAAGCAGCTATTGCTATCACACATAATGTATGCTATTTTCTAAGACCTTAATAATATTGTGTGTATCCATTGTACTTAATTCCTGTACCCAGTAGCTTCATGACAGCAGTCATATTTACAATACATATTTCTTTCCTTATGTTCCTATCCTTTGATTAAAGTGCATTGATGATATACATCTGACAGTTCTACTTGATTAATGCTATGGCATTCACACCTACGTTCATTTCCAATCATTCTTCTCTTTCTACTATGTTTTCTATTTATCTTCGTTGTTAAGCGTTTATTTCTGCCATGTAGTTTATTTGATCTGTCCTTGATAAATGAACAGGTGGGATTTTTACACTCTCGACGCACAGTGGCTGCTTTGTAGTCATACTAAGTGGTACGTTGAGGAAAAAGATCGCTATAAAAATGCAGATCGATTTGCCTTCATTTATTATCCTACTTTATACAAATCTTAGAGGTCTTGGATGAGTCTTCCGTAAGGCAAGACCTGAGGATGGAGGCGCACTGTGGTAAAGGCAAGTAATAAAGAGCTTATTGCCAGCCAGAATCTAATTTTACAGCTTTCAATCCATTATGATCATTATAAAATGGGCATTCCACTCTAGCAAGTAGGAGGCTTGCCAGAACAAAGTGGCTGCCAAAGGAATGGCAGTGTTTTCCCCCTTGGTCTTAGGTTGGAGGTTCTGTACTCGCTGATGTGATTACTCATTGCTGTAAGATCATGGAATCTTTCTCTGTGTCTTTATCCCCTTGCTTTCTCTCTCTATATAGAAGGTACCCTCAAATATTAGAAAAACGCATCTTTCTAAATGTTGAGATTGTGATGGTAAAACAACAAGGGAAGAACTGACCCCAAATGGCACTGTGCATGGAAGTGAATTTATACAAGAACCATCAGGGAGTGACTGTAAGGCTTTATGTTTTAGGGATGGGAATCATTCAGTGACTTTGGCTGTTTTTAAATGTTTGTGGATTTGGCAGAGTTCAAAATCTGTTTTGCCAAGTGCTTTAATTTTTTTTTTCTGCTAATTTTGAGGTCCATGAGTATTACGTGGGAAACTTAAATTGTATATGGGATTACTTTATAATTTAGCCATCCATTCATCTGTATAGGACATTTGAGAAGATTGGTGACTCTTCTTAAAAGCACTTAGAAGGAAAGGTTGGTATGGTTTGATGATTAAATGAGCTACAAACCTCGAAGACTGGAGTTGATTTGAAAAGTTAAGCTCTAGAACTATTAAACAGATTTAGAAAGGGGCTGGTCTCCTTTCATTTTATTATTAAAACATTTTTGTGTCTGAAAAGTGTGTATGTGTGTGTATGAGATTGGACAGTTTCAAATGGGGAGAACCATGTCATAAGGTAATAATGCCCTTTTCTAAACACGCAGGGCCATCTATAGTGAAGCTGGAAGTGGGCCTGATTTTACCGTCTCAGATCACTTCAAAATAAATATATTTTATTTATTTATTTGGTCGTTCTGGTTCTTAGTTGCGGCAGGTGTGCTCCTTAGTTGTGGCTCGCAGGCTCCTTAGTTGCTGCATGTGAACTCTTGGTTGCGGCATGCATGTGGGATCTAGTCCCCTGACCAGGAATGGAACCCGGGCCCCTTGCATTGGGCGCGTGAGTCTTAACCACTGTGCCACCAGGGAAGTCCCTCAGATCACTTTTAATATCAAATGGTTGTTTTAGTCACTCCTCCATTTCTTCATGATTTCATTCATTTATTCAGTTATCTATTCTTTCAACGTTTATTAAGCATTTACTATGTCACCAGGTCCAAGTTACTGTGTTTTAAGCTGGAAATTAAAATTTGAGTAGAATATGACTCCTGACCTTGAAGCGCTGAGATTATTTTAAGCCAGGTAGTTAAGTGCTCAGTCAGAAGCCCATGGGCACTGACTTGAAGTCAGTTTGTTGTGAGAGTGCAAAGGAGGAAGTGCGTGATTTTATCCCAAAGACCCAGGAGACCTGCAGGGGGGTGGGGGTAGGGTGGGCAGGGTAGATGTGATGTTTGCTGCTGTTTCCTGATGGATGAGTGGGATGGGTGGACCAGGGCTTTCCAGGAAGGGAAAGGCCTGTGAAAGTACACAAAACGGTGAAACACTAGGCCATGTTCAAGGGATTCCAACAAGTCCAGGACTGTTGGAGAGCAGGGGAAGGTGAAACCCGTCTGAGAGATGGGCCATTGCCCCATGCTTGGATTTCATCTGGTTCGCACTCCAGAGTCTTTGAAGGAATTTGTTATTTCTACATCACGTTAAAAAAAAATGGGTTGAGATGTTCTCTCGTATCTCTGCTTTCCTATATAGTGTCCTTCTGAGAAGCTTGTGCTTCTGTTTCACGCAGGTCTGGGTGGATGTCTTGGCTGCATCCTCCCGAGGCTCCTCGACTTCCATGGAAAGTCCTTCGGAAACGCTCCACTGCTGGGGCAGCACTTCCGGACTGCGATGTGGGTGGATTCCCACCAAAGGTTTTGCATTGTGACAGAAGTGCTGCCTTCCCAAATCATTTATTTATCTATTTATTCGTTTTTGGCTGTGCCGCAGGGCGTGTGGGATCTTAGTTCCCCGACCCAGGGACTGAACCTGAGCCCCCTGAAGTGGAAGTGGAAGTGCGGAGTCTTAACCACTGGACTGCCGGGGAAGTCCCTTATTTTCAAAATAATATAAAATTTGTCTCTTTCTTTAAGCTGAGTAAAACTCAAGCCTGAGCTCTGGATGAATGTGGAGCCTGAACAAACCCGGCAATACTGATACGGTGGCTTTTCAAAGGCCAGCGGTCTGCGATGGAACAGTGGGAGAAGTGGAACATTAGCTTGTCTATCTCTAGGCGCTTTGCAGAGGTCCTGGATGGAGGAAAGCTAATCAGGAGACCTGCATGGGGAGAGAGGCGTGTTATTTAATTAGCTTTACAATGGGCTGACTTGAAGGCACGTGGTGGTTTTAATAGAGGCAGATAGATGTCCTTTTTTGCAGGGCTAATTGTTGGGAAAAAGCAGGGTCTTTGTTCCGGCCCAGCATGAGGGCTCTGATCTCTTGGAGCCCAGGGCTGCCCCTGCTTATAATTTTAGACGGAGCTATTCAAGGCTGCCCTGTAGAGAAAAGAAGAACAAGAACAGTATTGTGTATGCAGGATCTGTGCCCAAACCTCCCCAAAGTCACTAGGAAAAAAAGAGAGAGAGAGAGAGAGAGAGAGAGAGAGAGAGTAAGAGGACCCAGCCATGTACATCTTGGAGTATTTCCCCATCACTTATTTGCTATGTTTGTTGGAAAGGGCAAAGCCATCCTTTAATCAACTTGGAGCTGAGGTGGGGTGACTTAACTAAACACTTTCAGAAATCCAATTAAGTCCACTTTCCCAGTGATATGGCATTAATCTTGCCAAATGGAGCAGGCAACTCGCAAGGAGAGTCTGTGTGTTCCATGCTGCCAGTCTTCATGGCCAGATGCCAGGCACTGGCGATGCCAGAGTACGAATTATGTAGCGGATGCCCCTAAATAGCAAAATCTGTGTTGCTGACTGGCAGCACGAGGGGCAGGGTGGGCTATCTTTCCTTAGGGTTCAACTGGTCGGCACAGGTAGTGACACAGCAAGTAAAACACTTCATCTGAATGCCAGGAGGCAAGTCCAAGCTCAGAGGGGGGCTGCTACATGGGCCCAGAATCCTGTAGCTAAAAAGGCATGGGTACGGCACAATTAGAGATGGTTAGAGGTTCAGGTTTACAGCACAAGTTAAGTTGTTAGGAAACTTCTAGCTGTCAGAAACAGAGGGGATAACATAAGAAAAGACTTCTGTGAAGTGACTGCAATGGTGTGTGCATGGGGGGCGGTGAGGTGCTAGTTTGGAGAACGCTTCAGGCAGCAAGATACAAGGTAAGTACTTGTGTGTAAGATTCTGCTAAGTTAGTGATCAGCTCGGAAGCCAAATAGTGAGGCCTTTTGCTTGGGATCTTATTTTGCTCAGTTTGTATGAAATCACTGAATGGGTATCAAACATACAACCCAGAGTGGGGAGAACCCAGTATTGGAAGGAGTCCTAGAGGGTGTATCTTCCTCTCTGCCCTGCTAGTGTGGGATGTAGCTGTGACCATATGTTTAGAACTTCCATAACCATATTTCATGTCTATAAAATGGGAATCAACTCCTTTTCATCCAAGGGGCCTGGTGTCCGGATCTGTATAATTTACATACTCAGACTTAAAACTATCTTTATTATTATGTCATGACTTTCATGGGACCACCATGTCCTCATCTCTTGGTGAGAACACTATCTACCACAGCTTGGATTAACTTCCATGAGAATTTTATGGTCACCAAATCCAAAGTCACGATTCCGATTTTTTAAATAATTAATAGCGGAGAAGCGGTGTCGAGTGCTCATTCTGCGTTAGACATAGTGCAACTGGCATGGCACAAATTCATTCCATCCTCAGATCAGCTCTGTGAGCTGGGCACTACGATCAGCTCCATTTTACAGATGAAGAAACTGAGGCTTTCTGAGGCCAAGGGACCGACAGCTGGAGAGGGGCCAAGCTGACTCAAACTCTTGTCCACCTGCGGCCAAAGCTTGTGCTCTTAACCGCTCTACCCCACTGCCTCCTCAGTTCTTTTAGAGTTTAAGGACATTCCTTGTAGTTAGGAAACCAAAGCCTGATAGTTGATCTGGCAAAAAAAATCGGCTCCTTGGAAGCAGGGACATTTATTTGGAATTGTCTCCTTATCTCCACACCTCAGTTCCATTCCATTCAATTAAAAAACTACTCTCCGGGAGAGAAAATGTTAGCTCAATAAAAATGGGGAGTATATGTGGATGCTGGGCCTTTCCTGGATCTGGAATGGTGGTTGCCAGCCATCTGGTCTCTTTCAAGGTTGTGGAGTTCCCTGAAAGAAAAGTCCATGATCTTTTTGCTTTTTCAAAATTCTGAACATTATTTAGAATTTTTAATTCCTGGAAAGGGACCTCTCCTGGGAACCTGCCACAAGAGAGCCCCTTGCTGTTTGCCCTCCCACACTCTGCTGCCAGCTCCCCAAGCAGCTGGACCTTCCTCCTCCCTCCTCCCCCCCCTTCCCCTCCCCTCCCCTCCCCAGCGGGTCCCTGGTGGTGCTTGCTTCCACCCAAGGCCTTTGTGTGATGAAGTCTTTCAAGATGGTCTCCCTGTCTGGGGAAAACACATGTTTCTGATCAATCTGATGAAATACATTTCCATTAAGAAATAACTTCTCTGTTTTCTACTTTCTTCCTTCTCCACCTTACCTATCATTACCCATCATCTCAAGCCCTCGAGGCTTGAAAGGACTTCCCCGGCCCGACTGATTACATGGCGCCTTCTTGCACGTCACATATGCTGGATTTGCTTCTCTCCTCTTCACCAGTGTGAAGGGAGAAAGGTTTTCGTTGTACAGGAGCCAGTCTAGATAGATGAGATGTGAGCTGGGGTCTCTTCCACCATCCGCTGTATTCCGACACCTTCATAAGGGGCGATGCAATGTGCCTAGTGAGCCCAGCTGTCTTCCTGTAAATTAAAGACGGCTTCACCTCTTTGGCCCTGGAGAACAGAGAATTAAATGGGAGCTGTAATCCCGGAGAAGTTGGCATATCCCTTCTTGAGACTGTTTTTCAACTGTCGTTGTTCTATCAGCGGCATATTTGGGGCTCAGTACATTCTAAATACGAATAATTACTCAAGACACCCTAGAGTTGTTTTTATGGATTTATGTTCCTGCATATTTATGAAACTTAGATTCTGTGCACATTTTTTTCGGGACAGTACACAGACAAAAAGAGATTTGAAACAGCAAAGGACTTTAAAAAGTGCTCTGCATCCCACTTCCTCTGTTACTAGATTTAGCATCAACAAACGGAGAATTCGTATAAATTCATTATGAGGCAGTGATGTCGTGCACTGGAGGATGCTGAAGGCCAGGGAGGGGTAGATGTCTGAGTGAGATATTTGTAGGCGACAGCTTCAAAGTATGTTAATTTTCTTGGCTAGTAAGACGTTCTCAGTGTGACACATTTCATTTTTTCTTGGGTCGATTATGTGTAACTAGCTCAGAGAAAGTGTCGTAAAATGATGTGTGTCTCTAATTCTCTTCACAGCTTAGTGGCAATGGTGGACCCTAACCAAACCCGTTCCTTCCTTGGTTCCCATGGTTTAAAATCAGCCTGCGTTTCTCTTGCAACATTTCCATTATGCATCAGCAGATATAACAAATCAAGTGCAGGGAGGTGTCATCTGCTATGGTCCAGCCAGCCAGAGAGGTTAGGCCTTCTTTGAGTGTCTTTGTGCCACCTGCTAGGTGGTAGCAGCTCATTTGACTTTCCCTCCCCTCCCCTTTCCCATCATCTCTCAACATATCCCCTTTCTCACTGGAGAGGATGCCTATAGCATGGCCAAACAATTAAAAAAAAAATGCATTGCTTCTGGGGACCTGACAAGTTATAGTAAACTTGAGAAGGTGGAGAGGATTTGTAACAGGCACTGGACTCCCTATAAAGTGTCTTAACTATTCTTTCTCACAAAGATGGAGAAAATTGGGCTTCCCTGGTGGCGCAGTGGTTGAGAGTCCGCCTGCCGATGCAGGGGACCCGGGTTCGTGCCCCGGTCCGGGAGGATCCCACATGCCGCGGAGCGGCTGGGCCTGTGAGCCGTGGCCGCTGAGCCTGCGTGCCCGGAGCCTGTGCTCCGCAACGGGAGACGCCACAACAGTGAGAGGCCTGCGTATTGCTAAGAAAAAAAAAAAAAAAAAAAGATGGAGAAAATTGGGTTCATTTCATGTATTCTCTTACCTTAAGATCAATGGATATAGCTATTCTACATCTTACCTTCATGATAATCAGTGAAATAAAAGATTCAAGTTAAAGTTCAGAAATTCCTGAAGCCTGCTTCTGACAATATGAACAATATGCTGCGTAAAAGTTCAGACTGATGACAAAATGACTGGTTTGCTTTGTGGTAAGCCAAATGCCATTTTTCACAAACAGCTATACCTGTGTACGCTCAGAGGAAAAATAAAATGAATATGGTGACCTTGACAACATTTTCCTTTAAGGGCATGAGAGGCAGGTGATGAGAACAGCAGAGTAAAACTTTATAAAGACCTTTCCAGTTGGAAAAGAGTCACCTGGTTATCTCTTTAGTCTTAAACTTTGGGCAACTTTGAGTCTCACATTACACCAAAAAAAAAAAAAAAAAAAAAAAAAAAAAAAAA
>NW_006790311.1:3671557-3677737 GCF_000442215.2 Lipotes vexillifer | reverse complement strand
TGCGCGTCCGGAGCCTGTGCTCCGCAACGGGAGAGGCCACAGCAGTGAGAGGCCTGCGTACCGCAAAAAAAAAAAAAAAAAAAAAAAGAAAAAATAAGAAAGACTGATATTTGAGTTCAAGATCTGTATTTGGAATTTTAGGAAGTTATCTGTTCATTAAGTAAATAATCAGCATAATTTATTGAGCTCATACTGTTTTGAGCTGAGCACTGGAGGTGATGACAGAAACTAATCACTGCCTTGAGGGAGTGTAGGAGGCGGAGGAGCAGTATTCCAGTATTCCCTTGGGGTGTGCTTGGGCTGTTGGGCAGAAAGGGGCACCTTGTGGGTGTGGGGAGGAAAATTCTTTGCATACAGAAAATGTCCATGTTGGGGAAATACTGAGAAATCCCCTCTGTGTTTGGTGTAGATTTTCAGCTTGACCTTCCCTTGCATCTTCTGTGGTCACCTCCTTTCACTTCCATTCCGCTCTGAATCCTTTGCAACTCTTCCAGCTTGAGGACCTCCTATTGATTTGTTTGACTGTCATCCCTTGACTGTTGGCCACGCAAGTCAATGAAATCGACTCCGTGAAGGTACTGGATCCATGCCCAGGCCTCAGTTTCATTTTGGAATCTTGGAGATTTAAGTCCCAGAATGACGAGGACATAGAATCCCTGGTGACTCTACCTTCTCGTGTCCCCCCTCACGGCCCATCCTTCCGCTGTTCTCAGCAAAGTTCCCCTCTATTGCTTCCTCCTGTCCTATCTTTCCTCCTTCTCTTAGACCTATTTCTTCTTCTAGTACAATCTGCTTCCTCTGCCTAACTTCCAGCATCTAGAACTGGATGGAGAAACTCTCCACCCCATCCCCGCTCCTTCATCTCTAGGGTGGTAAATGCTCCTCCCTTGGGGCAATGGACTTGGCATTTCAAAATGAAAGGGGGAAAAGAAAGGGGAAGATTCCACAATAAAATTATCTTAAGATTTAGACCACAACTGCAAAGAACATCCGTTTTGAAATCTGGTGTTGTCTTTGTAACCCAAGAGAAAAGCAGGGTAGGATCAGAGGAAGAAGGCCTTAGCCTTCCACCGGAAGAAACCACCTGCCGTGTGGGGAAGGAGCCGGGATCCTGTCCTCCTGGGGTTCGGAGCTCCCTGCCAGGAGCCTGGTTCTCTGCCTCCACCCTGTTATTAAAGAATATTGGGTCTCCTGCCATTTGTGCTAATGCCATCGTCCCTCTACCTCCTCCAGAGGCCAATTTAGGACAACTTACATTGGAATTCATACTACATGATCCCCGAGGCTCCAAGGGTAGCCTGCATTCTGCATGACCCAGGCCCAGGAGGGAGCAAAAAATCCTGGGAAATGTGCTCCGTTTGCTTCAAGGAAGCCAGCTGACCGTGGTGTGGAGGGAGCCTCCGTACCCTGCAGCCTTGATCGGCAGTCCCTCGCCTCCTTCTGTGTGGGCAGAGCCTGAGCTGCTTCGAGAGGAATACGTGCCGTATGAACTGGTGGATTTTCAAATGTCGCTTGGTCCGTGGATGAGGCCCATCCATCCCACATTGCTGGGGCTGCAGATGCAGCTGAATGGTTCATAATTACAGTCTAAAGAAACTGCAGACAGCAATAGAGCCAGCCCAGACCCTTTCTCTCCTCACAGCCCATGCCAAGCTGTCACCCACAGGGAATGCTAGTGTGGTTACCCTGCAGCGTGCTTGCCCAAAGACAACACGTCCAGTGCAGAGGAGACTGTTAGATTTCTAGAAACTGAGGCTGATCATCTATCTGTTCCTGTGTGCACTGTATCCTGCTTCCTTTCTCAAGAGTGTCTGGGAACAGACCAAGCTGAACTGCAGTGACTTCCCCTGCAGTGTGGTATCTGTAAACCCAAGGAGATGCCCGGAGAGAGGATCAGGGGATCCCATTCTAGAACTGACACTGTCTTTTTCAGGCTGTGTGGCCTTGAGCAGAATGACTTACTCTCTCACAGTCATTTTTTTCCTCTGGAAATAAGAGGGCTGACCTTGACTACCTCTAAGAGGCTCCATCTCACTCTAACATGTGACAAAGCCAAGACCTAAGGTTTTGTCACCACGAACGTGATCTTCCTTCTGAATGTGAAATGCAACTTTTCGGTGACTCTTAAATACAAGTCTGCAGTTTTCTCTCCTAACCAGGTAGTGCTGGAATTTCTCAACTGAGGCCGAAGCTGGGCAGGTTCCCAAATCAGGAACCGAGGGGAGGGGCTTGGAGAGTTTTTTTTTAATTAGATATGATCGTTCTCCTTATCTCTCCATAAGACAGTTCAGGTGAATAGGGGGTCCATGTTACTCTGTAAAGGGGCTGACCAGGCAGAAGATTTTTATGTGGTTCCTCCTATAGCCTATGGTCTACTGGCTCTTAATAGCAGTAACAGTGATTTAACTTTGAGCTCCTCTTCTGATCTAGACACTGTGCTAAATGCTTTCCATGCACTATCTCATTTAATCCTCCAAAGGACCCTACTTTAAGCAGAGAGGGACTGAGGTTCAGGATTGTTTAAATGAGTTCTGTGTGGTAATTCAGCTGCCTAGTGGGTAGAGCTGGAATTTGAACCTGAGCCTTATTCCAGAGCCTACGTTACTCACGCTCATCTTGGTTTTATCCTGGGGAACTTTCCCAGGGCAAATGGCCCCGGTCCTCCCCTCTCCCCGCCCACCCTCCCTCTCCTCCCTGGCTTCCCTCCTTACTTATCGCTCATTGTTTATTGTACCTTCTAAACAATAGTTAATGAGTCTGTATTACACGGTCGGTCGGGAGAGCCAGGGGTGATTTTATTCCCTGAAACAGAGATGAGGTTGTGACACAAAAAGGTTAAGTGGCTTTGGTGAGGTCACAGAGCCAGCCTGCAGTCGGGCGACAGCAGCTCCGATCCCCCACTTGGGTTCCTGAACTGACCCTAAGGCCTTTTGGCATCAGTTTAATTAAGAGAGTTCTTTTCATTTTCTCCAATTTTCCATTTTATGGCAGCTCCATAACTTAGGTAGATATCTAAGCCCCAGGCATCTTTCTCCCCCCAGGGTGCTTTTCAGTGACTCAACTTATCACACAGAAGCCACTTGCTTTAGAGTTAAGCTTTAGAAGCCTGTTTCTGTGTGTGATGGGGGACTGCTCCTTTTCTTCTCAGAGAAAAACAACCACAAATGCAAAGTGGGCAGGTTGTCAATCGAGGACTTTTTTTTTTTTTTTTTTCCTTTTCAATCTTACATTTAAGCCAGTAAATGAACATCTGTGAGTCATAAACTTGCTCTGGATCAGCCGTTAGTGGTCTGAATGTTTTTGCACCTACCTCTAATAAAGCATATTTTAGCTCAAAACTCAGAGATTCTTCGGTTTGTTGACGGTCAAGATGTGGGAAATAGAAAAGTAACTTATTCTAGCACACTTCTGGAGGACAGTCTGTCTTTCAGGATTGTTTATAATTAGGTGTATTTTTATATTTCTTTTTTATTGAGGTTGAAGCGGGAGTTGAGGGAGGAGCATGAAAGAGAAAGTTTACGTTTTTTACATACTCTGTGTTTTTGAGGGAATTCTTATAAAAAATGTGACTGTTTTCTTGATGTCATTAACGTCTAACTTCACACCCCTGTCCCTCAACTCCTGCTGGCTTTTTTTAACCCCTTTGACATGAGGCTTCTAGTTGAAGGAATTTCAGCCCTTGCTGGGTGTGATTCCCAAGTTTTGGGAATATTTGAAAATACAATTCTGGTTTCTCCCAAGTACCGGAGGAGCAGACTGCTGCATTACCGGCAAAAACAAAAAATTGTCCCTTGGTTGATTTTTCTTGAGTGCCTTAAAAATTAGATATAGTCTTGAAACAACTTGCCCAAGGGGATAGAAGGCAAAGCTCCTCTGATCTTGTATTGTTAGTGGGTAAACTGAGGTGCAAATGAAACCCAGTGGACAGGAGTGCTGGGGAACAGAGCTTCTGGTAGGCCAAGGCCAGACCTAGAGACAGAGTGGCTGACATTGTTTAGCTCATTTTCACAAGCGCTAGCATATCAAATGCACTTAACCTTTGAATTGGAAAGCCATGGTGGCAAAGTAAAAGCCCCTAGTGACCAGGAAGGTGATAGCTCACTATTCAACACGTATTGATTGAGCATCTGGCACATAGTTCAGGCAAGGCACTGTATTTTAGGATACGGTAAGGTAGAAATATCATCTAAAGTTCACAGGAACATTTAGAAAAACCTACTTGTGTCCTAGAAAGAATAAAAATTTCGTTGATCAAAACTGATCAGATTAATCAAGTGGGATCATTGCAGGCCTGATCAGATCATTAATATCCCAAATATGTAAAAATACTTTCACTTGTCCATATTAAGTGCTCCTTGTTTCCACCAGATCCGAGGTTAGATGCATAACTTCTGATAACATCAATACTCACAATTGGCCTCCTGCAGGAGTAACTTTCTTGGAAGTCTGTGGTGGCCTCTGGCTATCTTCCAAACCCCACTCCCTGATTTGCACAGTCAAACCTTTCAAACTTCTGTGCTTCAGGACGGGGTTAGAAAGGATGATTGACAAGTTGAGCTGTCATCATTGAAGAACTGAAGGAATAAATTCCCCCATTGCTGAAGTGGACAGTGTTTTCGGATTCATAATGGCGGGCTCTTTTAGTGTCTAGTTTGGGGGTGAGGGAGGTAGCAGCCGCGTTTAGGCTAGCCTGGGAAAGAAAGCTGAGAAACCGACTGAGGGAGAGAGACAGGACTTGCTCTGAGGAAGCTGCATTTGAAATAGAGCAGTCACACCTGGATTAAAAAAAAATACCAGCATTTCCTTAACATAACATCAATAAAACAAAACTCCGCAAAGCAACTCCTGATTTGCACAGTTCTCTTGCTGACGTATTCACAGCGGGTAAGGCAGGATTGGTTCAAGATCCTTTTCTTTGCTGCTCATTTGAATGTGTAAATGCACAATTCATTCACGCGTTGGTTCCCTCAGCTTTTCCCAGGATCAGACGGGTCTGTTCTTGTCATCTGGGGGCCAGCGTTGTTTTCTGATACCTTTTGGAAACACAGCTGGATGACAACATTCCTTCGACAATTAGGATTCTCGCATACAAACACTTCCCTCTGGTCACTGGCAGACTAGCATAATCTGCAGTTTGAACCAGGAGCCTGAGATTTGAGACTTATCTCCTATTCTTGGCTCCTCCCCTCCTCGGCTGTGGGAAACCTGTAAGTTAGTAATACTTCAAGGGGACAGAACTGGAATTAGATGAAGGTAAGCAGGTGTGTTAAAACTTATCAGAGCTTGAGGTTACAGTTACAGCCAAGGGGTGGGAGCTGAACATATGCTTAGAAATCAGGAAACAGTATTAAAAATAGCTTTCTCTGAGGTTGTTCAGAAAGATTTATGTTTTTTAAAAAATTTTATTTATTTTATTTTTGGCTGCCTTGGGTGTTCCTTGCTGCGCGCGGGCTTTTCTCTGGTTGCGGCGAGCAGGGGCTACCCTTCATCGCGGTGCACAGGCTTCTCATTGCGATGGCTTCTCTTGTTGCAGAGCATGGGCTCTAGGCGCACCGGCTTCAATAGTTGTGGCACGCGGGCTCAGTAGTCGTGGCTCGCGGGCTCTAGAGCGCAGGCTCAGTCTTTGTGCCACAGGGGCTTAGCTGCTCAGCAGCATGTGGGATCTTCCCGGACCAGGGCTCGAACCCGTGTCCCCTGCATTGGCAGGCGATTCTTAACCACTGCGCCACCAGGGAAGCCCCAGAAAGATTTATGTTTAATCTTTTAGTTCATCAGAGATAGCTATCAGTGCCTGGCTCCAGCTATACATATGTGTCTAGGGTTGCACCTCTATGTCTACTGCTTGATTTATTAATTCAGACCAACTCTCTCCATTTATGATAACCAGTGTGCCAGTGGCAAACCATTAATTATGCAGGATCATGTTAGGGTGTCTGAAGTGTCTGGGCTTCCCAAATGGAAAAGGGGTCTGTGTACTGGGATTCTGTCATGGCTGCGAATGACGTACTCCAGAAATTCGAAACCACAGAGCCTGTGCATCACATTTTTGATGGTGGTGATAGGAGGGTTGTCAGTTTTATCTAGTAGAGGAGAATCTGTGAAAGGAAAGACAAAACTTTTGGCCAATGGTGACATAATTAGAGGAACAGAATAATAGTTCTCCCTGCCACCCAACCACTG
>NW_006790311.1:3670063-3671547 GCF_000442215.2 Lipotes vexillifer | reverse complement strand
AGGGAAACTGGAAGCTTAAGGAAGCCCAGGAGTGGATGCTAGTTTGGGGGCCCTGTTCCTGACTCTCCCAGTAATAAAGACGACGTTGGGCCTTTGTTTTGGGTCTCCAGAAGGCTGCCTTGGGCTCCATCCTTATCAAGGGCAGGTCATTTTAAACTAATTTCTTAACGATGACACTTGTTGGCCCTTGAAAAAATCGAAGGCTCCTCCAGCAATCCAGTCCCGATCCCTGACTCATAATCGGCTGGAGTCCAATATTCCCAGAGCCCTTTGAGGACACTGGCTTGGAGCCCCCTGCGCTTGCTCGCACGCAGGCCCCTCCAGTCGCTGCCTCACGTCCTGTGTGTCAGTCTTTGTGAATGAATGATAGACACGCACTTGGAGAACTATGCCGCTCCCGGGACGGGGCGGGAGCGGGTGACCAAGTCCTCAAGAATGCGTGGAGAATCTGACGGACTTTCCCGAAGGGCCGGAGCGGCCTGGGTACCCGCTGGCTCCGCGTGCGGCTTCTCTGCGGCCCGGCTGCAGTGCCCTGGGGGCAGAGGGCGCGGCGGACGCCGAGCTCCGCCCAGCCTTCCTTTCGGTTTGGACCGCCGCCGGCGATTGGCCGGGGGTCCAGGGCCCCGCCCCCGGCCTGCCCTCCCCTCGCCGCCCCTCCCCTCGTCCCTCCCGCCCCCCCCCCGCGGAGACCCTGGGGGAGGGGGCCGGGCGCGCAGACCCGAGGCCTGGGCTCGGCGCCTTGAGTAACGCCCCAAAGAGGAGGGGAGAGCGCGCGGGCGAGGGAGGGAGTCGGCTCCGGAGAGCGAGGGCGAGGGCGAGCGCAGGCGGCTTGCCCGCGGAGAGGAGGGAGCCGGGCCAGGACTAGGAGGTAGCCGGCGGGGCGCAGGCGAGGCGGGCACCCGGCGCGCGCACTTTCCCGCAAAGTGCCAACTACCCGGGAGAGAGTTCCGGCCGCTCACCTTCTGGGCGCCGGGGAAAGTCAGCGGGAATTTGAGATTTTAGGAAAGAAGGTCCGATCCCCCGTCCCCTGTCCCTTGTTACTTATCCCCATTAAAAAGAGAAACAACAAGAATAACAGCAAACTTGCTCTAGTCCCGTCTGTCCCCCCACTCCTGGCACCATGAAGGCGGCCGTCGATCTCAAACCGACTCTCACAATCATCAAGACGGAAAAAGTGGATCTGGAGCTTTTCCCATCCCCGGGTGAGTGGTGACTGCCGAAGCCCCCACTCCAGCTCTCGGCCAGAGGCCGGGGTCCCCTCCGCTTCTACCCTCTTCGCTCTTCCCTTCCAGGCAGTGGTGCGTTTCTGCCGGAGCTTCTGCCTGAGCAGGCGATGCTGGTGGCAGCTGGAGAGAGGTAGAGAGGAAGAGGACTGTTGGTGGCCCGAGACCCTTGTCTGGGGGGTGGTATTTATTTTCACAGCTGTGTTTTTGTGAGTAATGGGAATAAGCTTTTAGAATGGCCAGCACTCCCATTCCTGCCTT